>NW_017671080.1:150132-167957 GCF_001879085.1 Nicotiana attenuata | reverse complement strand
TGAGAGATATATATATATATATATATATATATATATATATATATATATATATATATATATATATATGCAATTGTTAGGTCAAAACCTTGCATCATGTTGATTATATAAGTGTGAGGTCATGATAAAATATGCAAGGGAATATCCGGTCTCTAGCAAGATTCAACAGTGCTGTTAAACTGTTGCGAGTACAGTGCAACACCTTTAACAGCTGTAGAGTTGACTTGTACGACGACCTGAGGAACTGATCCTATTTGTTCCCTTTGTTATTTCCTTATTCTATTTCTTTGAGAATTAAATCATACATCTGAGTAGTTACAATAAGTGCAAGGGAATCGATTGTATCAGGTTCCTATCTGGTTCCTCCATGAAGTTTGACAAATCATCAAAATAATATTCACATAACTTATCAATTTCTCCCTTTTTTATGATTATAAACTTTGATATTCTCTTTGAGAACTAGATTCTCACATTGTTCCCCATACGAATCAGACGCCTTCCCCTTGAGAACCAGAATCCTGTTTCCTCCTAGTGAACTTCCCCTTTTGGCATCATTAAAAAGACAAGAAAAATAGGCATAGGCAAAAAGAAGTCTACCAACATTAACCCATGCTATTTGTGCGAACGCAACATGGCTAAAAACAGAACATAAGAAAATAACATCGCACAAAATAGATAGTCGTGCCCATTAATTATTTAAAAAAAACATAAGAGTAGCAGTACCATTCACACAAATAATACAAATCAAAAAACTAAACTTACCACAGTCGCATAGTAGGATCAACAAAAGGACAAGATTAGGAGAGGATTTGGAAGGGTTGCAAAATAGGGAACACCGGATGGAGGACAAGAAGGATTAGGGAGCAAGAGCCTTGACGAGCTATCCATTTGAGCATTAGCAGCCCTTTGATCATTGATCACCTACTCCTTCAGGTTCTCCACATGTTTCCTCAACTCATCATGCTCTTCCTTATAGCGAGAAATCTCTTCATTCTGTGCACTGCTGGAACCAGGTTACTTGTCGGCTTGAGTAAGCTTGGACTCAAGCATGGCATTCTGGGCTTTAAGACGGTTGATCTCTTCATCTGTAGCCTCTTGTGCACCGATCAGCTGAGAGATAGTTGAGTTGCTTCCTGCTCCTCCATTCTTTACTACACACTCACACTCATCCAAAGTATTCATGGTAAACATTTATTTTTTGGTCCCCACATATGATTTTCCCAATGAGACCTTAAAGTATTCAAAGACTTTGGTGAGAAGGAACCCATAGGGAAGACCATGCTTACCATCCTTGAAGTCTGCCACTTTTAGCATATGTTCAATCATAATCCCTGGTAGGCTAATGGAAGAAAATAAGTCCAGTACTTCCAGAAGAACCACGTCTGCAATGGAGGTGATAGACCTCCTCTCAGCTCTAGGCAGCCGCACCTTGTTCACCAACTCAAAAAGCAGCTGGTATTCTGGTGAAGAGCTTTCTTGTGTACTCTTTACCCCCGATTGAACTGCTTGCTTCTTGATGATTAACTTCTTAAATTCATAGGAATCGATCCCTTCCATAATCTTCAACACAGCAGTAGGAACATCAAGGATCTCACCAAGAGTTACCTCAGCCATAACAATGACCTTACCATTTACCTTCAAACAAATTGTATCCCCATCTATCACAAACAAGTCAATATAGAAGCTTCTCACCTCATATTCATAAACATTTGGACTCTTGATTTCAAAGAGATAGGTCCACTTTTGGGATTCAATAATTTCTACTAGCTACATCATGCTTGGTTGTTCAAGGATCTCAGGATTAAACACTCGACCGCACAGAACCTTTTGCTTCTTCAAATTTGCCCTTCTCTCCAACTCAGATAATTCCACCCTTGGTCTTTTGGAGGAACCAGGTTCCTCACTAGTACTCCGCCTCTTTCTTAGAGGCTTATTCTTTTCTATTCTCTGTTTCTCCACTTTTATTTCCTCCTCTACATCATCATCCATGTCACTCACCGATGCTCTGTCAGAAACTGTCTTCTTCTGTTTAGTACCAACGGTTTTCTTTGAGCTCGTCCTAACAAGAGGAGCGGGTTTCTTAACAGGCTCCTCATCATCTACTTCTACCACATCAGTAGGAGGGACATCCTCCTCATCAATCAACCGGCTTTTCACAAGTTTCCTTCTCTTCTTCTTCTTCTTCTTCTTCTTCTTCTTCTTCTTCTTCTTCTTCTTCTTCTTCTTCTTCTTCTCTTTACTCACTTTCAAAGCACTATCAAGTGCAGCCTTCATCTGCTGTCTAGTGGTGGGGCGTTTGGAAACAGAATCCTTTGTGCCTTTCCCCCAACACCTAGCAGTTATAAACCTCTGCACAGGTAGATCATTAATATCATCATCACTCTCACCAGAATTACCCGCAGACACATACTTCATTTTTGGGTAAACAACTTCCAATGGAACAGTAATAGGGTGATGAAAAGGGGTGTGTTGGCACTATCCAGGGGTTGTCTTGTAGAACCTGGAGTTTCATCCCAACTAGGAGCAGAGAACTCCCCTTGAACAGAGGAGCTGGGTCCCTCTGTAGGGTACCCCTGTAGTACTGACAGGTACTTGTTCCCTTTGACGTACCTATTCCCCCTTACCATGTTCTTCCCCCTAACTCAGTGGTTTCCCCTGAGTCCCAGCACCATCATCAGCAAACATAAGCCCCTCAACCAAGTTCTCCATACCAACAAGCTCTTTTTCAAGAGAAGTATAGCCTTCTCTGAGTATATCACTCGTTGTTTGGTCACCCTCTACACCCAAAACTTCTATAACAATGAAGAGTACGGAAGATTACCTGATATAGAAACAACCCCTTCCACACTTCGAACCTCAAGAATTCTAGATGCATGGGACCGGTCAGCAACACGAGAACCCAACTCTTCGTTCAAACTTACTTCCTCTGTCACAACGCGCTGACTCGAGACCTCAACGCCTTCATCCCCTTCCACAATTTCTTTTGTGATTTGTAAAACTTAAGAGGTGGATATCGTTTGTTCGAAGTCCACTATGTCTGTAGGAGCATATGGAGAAGAAACAAACTTTTTAGGAGTTTGATTTTTACGGCTGCTATGGGGACCAGAACCCGGTGGTTTAGGATAGGTGATCGTGAGGTTGGGTTGGTTTAAATTGGGGATTTTGAGGGTGAAGAATTTGGCCCAGATCCACTTTCACTATAATTGGGTTCTCAATTAATACTCATCACTCTGTTAGATGTTTACCTTACTTAAAATTATTATCATATTTTTCTTTAACAAATTCTATATTTAATTCGTCAATTCAACTTATGTTTTGCTTTGTTTAAAAATGATACTTTTACTCAATTTTATTGATTTCTAAACTATACCCATCTTATACTCTGTTTCATAAAAATTGTATATTATTTTACTTTACTTGATTTCTAAAATAAACTCATTATTTCATTTGACTCTTTACCTCATTCAAGATTGTTATTATGTTTTATGGTGTCTAAATATATCTTTCGTTCATCTAAATTAATATTTCTCACGGTTAAAAAGTACATGGTAGTACGTGAGCTTTGACGTGCGAGGGTGATTGTTATTTGTGATTCATGACTTGTGGTTTATGAGATGTGGTGACTCGGGGTAATTCTTATTGGTCCATGCATTGGGAGCGATTTGATTATTTGAGTTGTCATTCGTTTTTCCCTTATTTGAGTTCATCTACATCTCATCGGTGTTCTGATTATGTTGTTTCTTTATTACTCGTTTACTACTTGCTGCCATTTATGTTTCTATTGCTTCATTGTTGGTTGTAGACCAATAATTTTTCCACCATTGGTCTTACATGTTCTTTCCATTGTTAGCTTATGCATATCTTGAACAGGTTTTTATGTCTAGTAGGTGTCTTGACATGGACTCATCTCTACTATACCGAGGTTAGGCTTGATACTTACTGGGTACCATTGTGGTGTACTCATGATACGCTTCTGCATATTTTGTGCAGATCCAGGTATTCTGAATGTGTTGTTGAGAGTTGCATTTGCGCGGAGGGAGACTTCAAGGTATACCTGCTTGACGTTCCCAGGCCTCAGAGTCACCATCTTACTTCATTATGCTACTATTAAATTGTAATTCAAAATAATATCGTGTTTAGAAATTCAAGTATTGTTGACTTATGTGAGTCCACCAAACTATAGAGTACCTGGTCCTCTATGAGACTGATACGTAGAATGCAGTAACGACTGAATGTAAAGAAGGCCAGAGATTTTCTACGTGGAAAAATCCCACACAAGGTGATCAAAAAACCATGACCTACACCTGTAGGCTTTAAACTCAACTAACTTGTAATCTACCTATTACAAGCCACTTTGCAAACGCCCTTTTGCAAAGACTTCAAACTAACTTGTGATGCACCACCACAAGCCACTCTATAACTCTCCTATTTACAGAGGATTTAACTTATGACTATTCCTGGTCACAACATAAACTCTAAAGTTTACGAATTTGATTTGGCTCCGGGCACCCAGCCTATTTCTATCCCGCCGTATAGCATGGCCCCGCCTGAGTTGAAAGAGTTAAAGGAGCAATTGCAAACTTGCTTGAGAAGGGTTTCATTAGACCCAGTGTTTCGCCTTGGGGTGCGCCGGTGTTGTTTGTTAAGAAGAAGGATGGGTCAATGAGAATGTGTATTGATTACCGGCAATTGAACAAGGATACAATCAAGAATAAGTATCCGCTACCGAGGATTGATGATTTGTTCGATCAGCTTCAAGGTGCCAGGGTATTTTCAAAGATTGACTTGAGATATGGCTACCACCAGTTGAGGATTAGGGCTCCGATGTCCCTAAGACAGCTTTCCGCACTCGATACGGGCATTATGAGTTCTTAGTTATGTCATTTGGGTTGACAAATGCCCCATCATCTTTTATGGACTTGTATGAACCGAGTGGTTCAGGCCGTTATTGTGGATTCGTTCGTGATAGGATCTTCATTGATGAATATATTGATATTATTCCCGCAGCCAGGAGGAACACAGGCAGACCTTAGATGGTTCTTCAGACTCTGAGGGATAATCAGTTATATGCTAAAGTTCTCTAGTGTGGATTCTAGTTGATTCAGTTGGCATTTTTTGGTCAGTTTGTAATCAGCAGAGGGTAGTCATGTGGACCCAAAGAAGATTGAGGCAGTCAAGAACTGGCCTAGACAGCATTCGGAGTTTCTTGGGATTGGCAGGCTACTATTCGTCGGTTCGTGGAGGGGTTCTTTTTCCCATCTTAATACAGCCCGATGACCAGATTGACCCAGAAGGGTGGCCCAGTTTCAAGAACGTGGTCGGATTGAGTGGAGCTGGGTAGAGAGCGAGCTTTCAGGAAGCTCAAGACAGGCTCTGAATTACGGCACCGGTGTTGGTCTTTGCCCACAAGGCTTCAGGCCTTATAAGTGTTTCATTTGAATGCATCTCGTGTTAGGCTTGAGCAGAGTGTTGATGGAAAAGATGGCATGTATGTGGAGCAGCTACTGCTTAGTGCAAGTTGAAAAATTCATGGAGGAGAAACTATCCCGGTATCATGATTTGGAGTTGGCAGCCATAGTTCCAACTGCATATGAGTGATGTTGGAGGGGCATTATCTGTTAGGCGTGGGCATGGAAGGTGATCACGGCACCCACGAAGATCTTCAGTTATTTTGCAAAGGAGCGAAAGGAGTGATTATTTGTGAAGCAATGAGAGGAGCAGTGGTGGCAGTTTGTGAAAAGATTTATGATATCAACCGATCTTATACATCAATGCCATGGGGATAGAGCAGATGTGGTGGGGCCGACAGTGCGACTGACGTAGGCAAGATCAAACGCTGCATGGGGCAGCAAATTTCTTAGCTTGTAGTAGTACCGCGGGATGAGTAGACCGCCTGCGTTTGTAATCCGCTTCGGCCTTGGCCAAGTCAGTTTTCGTATCGGGTTGGATGCTTCCTCCTAGAACCAGCGCTGTGTGTTAGCTTGCTTAGGGTTCGCATTCTCGTTCTTACATCCTAAGTGTTGGGACGCGTATCATGAAGTCGTCGCAAAGATTGATGATCCCCAGTGGTGTGTCGTCTAGAAACACCGATACAGGCAGCAAGGGTGCGCACAGTAGCTTCTCAATAGGTGATGATCCGTGAGTTTTGAGATGCAGGGGTCGAGTCTCTTGTGCCCAATGTGGATTGATCTATACCAGACGTTGATCTTAGACGGGGGCCCACAGCTGCCGGTAACTCTATTCATTTCGGGGCGCCGCGCGGATACAGGATAATCACGAACCGATAGGAATTGCGCCACATTATGTGTTGGCGCAAATGATTAAAGAAGGGATATCGTATGACTATGATTGATGGCTCGGTGTTTTAACTTATACAGCAAGTCAAGTACGGTATAGGTATAGAGCATTCAGAAGTAATCTTCAAGAAGTTGAGCTTCACCGAGTAGAGGAAGTGAGGACGGATCACTATGGAGGTTCGGTTACTTGGACTCCCCAAAGAACTCGGAGAGAAAGTTGAATGCCACGGTTGGGCTCATTGTTGAATTAAGGACTGACCAAAGTCAAACCACATTTTCATTCTGCTGTGGCAGTTCTTCCTATACTATTCTGAAGTAGTTCACTGAAGATCTATATGCCGGAGATTTGTGTCGTCTTCATGGTGTAGGCCTGTTGTCTAGATCATTTGGAGCGCGAGGTAGCAGCATTTAAACGTGCGCTCTCGTATTTTTGGAGAGCATTCGCGATGAGTTGGTGCACATGGTTCGAGTTGAGCACAGCAAGTTCACTCGCCAGACGGCCAACGGCGCGAGTCTCGCGAGTCGAGACTATTGATATTTAGAGGAATTATGTGCTTTACGAGCCTTGTTCGTTAATTGGCGACTATCCTAAGGAGCGCTCGTGCGATCAATGTTATGCCTTTAGCGGAATCGCCTACAAACGACAGCTCACACAGTCGCAGTATTCCAGATTGGCTCCTTATGAGCCCTTACACAAATTTTTTATTTGGCGGGATAAGTTGCCTCAGGCCGGGATTTCCTGGACCGCCGGTCGTCCTCCGGTTTGGAGTGTTTGAGCGAGGGAGGATCGGTTGTTGAATCGTCGTATCGGGGATATGGGGCTCTACGGATGCCACTTCGCCCACAAGGTCTCCCGGCCTATTTCAAGGATCAGGCTTCGTTTTCAGCATCAGCTCTCAGCGGCATAAGACGAGGAAGTCTATGCCCCGACCGCGGAACATAGGCCCTCCTTCAAGATTTCGGCATTTCGATATTGGATCGGGCCCCTGAAAGCCCGGACGATAATTGTCTCGATGATCAGCCTGATTGGAAAGGGGATGAGGATTTGGGAGCGGCGCAAGCTTAGCCCTAGGGCATGGTTCGCTTCAGAGGTTCTTGAAATCAGTGGAGAGGTGGCTTATAGAACTTGCGTTGCCGCCACACGCAATATCAGCCGGTAGCATTACTAGATGTTTCTGTGTCCTGCTTCGGAAGTATACACGGATCCACCTTCCCACGTATATAGATCTAATACATAGTTACTGTCCAGCTGAACAAGAACATCTAAGATCTCTATGAAGGAGAGACGGCCTGCTATCTAGACCGGCCAGGTTCGTCAAGTAAGAGATCGAAGAAGTTTTCCTGATGTTCGTGTTCAGTGGAGATCAGACCTCCTGAGGCATCGACCATGGCGAGTCCGAGTCCGTATATGTCGGAAGCCGTTATCCTTATCTTTTTCCCCGAGCTCAGGTACTTCCTTCTATCTGTTCCGTCGAGGACGAATGATAATAGTTTCTAAGAGGTGGAGAATGTGAATGAACCCAAAAGGTCATCATCTTGCACTTAAACTTGATTCTGGTGTTTCGAGGTGAACAACCTCATATGCATCACCTCCCAATTTGCATGACGTCAGTCCGGCGCGCGTAGACACGAGAAAGGCTGTAATAATGAACCTAATCTATGAAAAATTGAGTAAAAATTGCGTTAATAAAATGAGTTAATTTGACTGGTACGTCAACAGCTTTGAGGTAACAGAACCGATCGTGATTCGACGGTCCCGGAGGGTCTGTAGGAAAATATGGGACCTTGTGCCGTTCGCCGGAAATCGAATTCCGGAAGCTCCTAAGGCCCGACGCAAATTGAAATTTAAAGAAAATTATCTTCTAGATTGTTTAAAGTATTTGAAATGAAATTTGCTTAGAACCAAATGATGGTATTCGGCCCGTATTTTGGTTCCGGCCCGCTCCGGTGACAAGTCGCTTCCTCGTCAATATATTGGACTTTAAGTCCTATCGTGAAGCTTTGGTTACCAGAAACGGAGTTTTACGTTTGACGCTTGAATATCGGAATCAACTTAAATGCAAATTGATGTTTAAGAAGTTTTGAGAAAATATTTCATTGATCTTGAGGTTAATTTGAATGTTATGATGTTATTTTGATGATTTGTAACTACATTGAACAAGTCCGTAGGAATGTTTGTTGAGGGTTGTGTGCACTTGGTTTGGAGTTCCGAGGGCTCGGGTGAGTTTCGGGTAGGTTCCGGGATGTTTTAGGCATAAAATTAGAGCTGTTGCAGGCTCAGGGAAGTGGAAGGCCTCTAAACAGGCCAGTGCGGTCCGCATGATATGGACTGCTGCCGCGGAGGAGCCTGTGCGGCCGCACTAGTTATTGTGCGGTCCGCGGTGAAGAGCATTCCACTGGTCCGACTTCGGAAGCCTATATCTTTTGATCTACAAGGAATTTTGAGATGATTCAAAAGCGAAAGTTGTAGCCCTTCGTGTCTAGTTTCCAGAAATTAAGGAAAATCACAATTTGGATGTCTGTAGAGAAAGTTATGGCCAAAACAGTAAGACCTATCACTGCAGAACCCAGGGAAGCCTGTGCGGCCGCAGTTGATTTTGTGCGGTCTGCACAGGGCATCTGAGGGCAGTATATTTAAATAGGATTTTCAGTTATTTTTCATTTTTCAAAACCCCAAAAACATAAGAGGCAATTTTTCAAACAACCTTTCTTCTCCAAATCAATTGTAAGTCGTTTCTAACTAGTTTTCTTCAATCATTAACATCTTTTAACATGATTTCAACTTCAAATCAATGATTTTCATTGGGGAAATCGGGTGTTTTGGGTAGAACCTAGGTTTTTCAAAAAATGGGGATTTGGACCTCAATTTGAGGTCCGATTTCAAAATAAATTATATATTTGGGTTCGTGGGGGAATGGGTAATCGGATTTTGGTTCGAACCTCGGTTTTTGACCACGTAGGCCCGGGGGCGATTTTGACTTTTTGGGTAAAACTTTGGAAAATCCATTTTCGTGCATTCAAATTCATTCATTTAGCGTTTATTGATGTAATTAAGTAACTTGTGACTAGATACGAACGAATTGGCGGTGGAATCAAGGGGTAAATCTATAATTGAAATTTGAGTTGTGTTCGAGGCATCGAGGTAAGTGTCCGGTCTAACCTTAGCTTGAGGGATTAGGAGTTGTGTCCTATTTGCTAATTACTTCTTGTTGAGTACGACGTATAGGCATGGTGACAAGTATCTATATGTTGGTGTCGAGCATGACCGTGAGTCTTGAATTGATAGTTATTGTGTTCTTGAATGATACTACGGGTGTTAAAATTGATGGTATCCGATATTGAGCAAAGATTTAGTTTATTTTCGTGGACTTTGCTTATGATTGAGGATTGGTACTAATTGAGCTGAGTAGGAGCTGAGTTAGGATTGGTTATAGTTGATTCTCACTTGCCGGGATGTTTGTCTTAAATATTGTTGTTCCCTTGCCGGGAAGTTATTATATTGCTTTGTTCCCTTGCCGGGATTCCTTATAATTTTGTGTTGGCTAATAAATGGGATCGGGTGGTACGCCTACCACGAGATATGATGAAATGGGATCGGGTGGTACGCCTACCACGAGATATGATGAAATAGGATCGGGTGGTACGCCTACCACGAGATATGATGAAATGGGATCGGGTGGTACGCCTACCACGAGATATGATAAAATGGGATCGGGTGGTACGCCTACCACGAGATATAATAAAATAGGATCGGGTGATACGCCTACCACAAGGATATGGGAAATGGGATCGGGTTGCACGCCTGCAACGAGATGTGAACCGAATTGTCTTTGTTTTCCTTATCCTTGATAGAAATTGAATTTTTGGTTTCTTGATAATTCTCTTGAGATTCTGTTTTATCTGTTAGTCCCCGAAGCATGTTTCCCCTTCCCAACTTTAAATTATTTGTTCTAGTTTATTTTCCGATGTACATATATATATAACTGCACAGGTTTATCTGGAGTCTGGTCCTAGCCTCGTCACTACCTCGCCGGGGTTAGGCCAGGCACTTACCAGCACATGGGGTCGGTTGTGCTGATGCTACACTCTGCACTCTGTGCAAATACCGGAGCAGTACTGGGGCAGCATCAGTAGTTTGGGAGCCAGCCTTCAGTCCACAGAGATCCCAAGGTAGTCCTGCAGGCGTCCGCAGGTCCGGCGTCTCTTCTATTCACTATTATGTTATGTTATCATTTGTATCCGAGACAGACTGAGTTTCTTTCTTTCAGACATTTTGTATGTAGTAATCATAGACAGTCCGTGAATGTTGTGGCACCGGTTTCTGGGTAGAGACATATGTTGGCTATTAGTAACGATTTGGTATTATATTTGTCTAAGTCTTCCGCTTAAATTTTCTTCTTCTGCTATTATTTCTCTGTTTATCACCTGTTATTATCAGTGATTAAAGGTATTAAAATGAAAAGGGTTAAGATTTCTAATTTCATGGCTTGCCTAGCTTCTACGAGTAGGCGCCATCACGACTCTCAAGGGTGGGAAATCTGGGTTGTGACAATTCCGTGCCATGATTATGAGAGGTAAAAGCACGAAGGGTGATGCCGTGCCATTTATATTGATTTTATGGTTAGGACGAGAGTAAAAGCACGAAGGGTGATGTCGTGCACTTGTCTTTGATTTCCTGACTTTTACTGATAATTGAGTTATGGTGTTCTTTACATTTAACTGTTGTTTCCAGTTGTTACTTGTTGTTTCCCCGCAGCATGATTTTCCCTTCCTATCTTTAATTGTACAGTTTTGCCTTTATTTTCCGCGGTATATGATTTAACTGCACAGGTTTATTTGATAGTCTGGTCCTAGCCTCGTCACTACTTCGCCGAGGTTAGCCTAGGCACTTACCAACACATGGGGTCGGTTGTGCTGATACTACGCTCTGCACTCTTTTGTGCAGATCCTGGTACTGGAGCATACGGACCTTAGCTTTGGGTTGCTGCCTTCAGTCCACTCGGAGACCCGAGGTAGTCCTGCAGGCGTCCGCGGGCCTTGACGTCTCCTTCTATCTTTTCGTTTTGTTTCTTTCATGTATTCCAGAGACAGTGTTGTATTAATCTTTCAGACCTTTATTTGTAGTATTTCTAGACAGTCTGTGAAATTGTGACACCAGTTCTGGGTAGTCTATGTTTAAGGAATTGTGTTGGTAATACTTAAATGGTTATATTTTGTTCTTCCGCTTATTAAATTCCGCTGTTTATATACATGTTGGTTCTTAATTGTTAAAGAATTAAAATAGGAAAAAGATAAATAACACAAATAAATGTTTTGCCTAGCTTTCACTAGTAGACGCCATCACGATTCCCGAGGATGGGAAAGCCGGGTCGTAACATTTTGGTTCGCTCCCCACCAAAGGGTTTAGAAGCTGAAGGATAACTCCATTCAATAGCCCAAAAATATCTGGGCCTTGCGATTACATCTTGCTCATTCTTGACCGTCGGATGAAATTGAATTTTAGTATGGCAATGAAGAAATATGAAGAGAGAGGGAGAACAGCAAGGAGAGGTAGTTTTTTTTTTTTTTGGATTTGTCTATATAATATCAATTTCTTTGAGCTGACTTAGCCAAACATAATCTAAGGTTGAAAGTTTACCAATTTGTATTATATGTTGTCACCCACTGTCAATTTTTCTAATCCAAACTTAATTCATGTTGGAATCAAAGAGTTCTGTTTTTTAAGATCCAAATTCAACAGCAGAATGTTTACATATTTTTTCAACCTGCCCAATCTGCCCATATTTTTGTGTGTTGGACGAGTGATATTTAAGTTTGGTAAAATTTGGACTTCAACCCATATTCACTCCGTAAAAATATGGGAATTCGTGAGTAAAATATGAGTTAGCCGAGTGGGTTATCTTCCAACTTTTGCTCACTCAAAATACATGATTTTATTCTTAAACTGAAAATGTTGTAAAGGTATTTTATCTCATCTTCCTTCGTATGTTTCTTCTCACTATAGTTGACTATGTGAGTATTTTTTTTTTCCTTCTAAACATTGTGAATACTATTTGCTATTGTTTAGTGTCTTTGTTCCTTCTAGATGCATTCTTGAATACCAAAAATAATTTAAGAAGTAGAAGCAAATTTGCATTGTTTTTCATTTGTTCTTGAAGAGTACATGTTAAGAAGGAGAATGTTTTTTCCCACTTAATACATCACTTTCGATAAAGAGGTACTCAAGAGTACATAAAGGGTGTGTTTGGTATGAAGAAAAATATTTTTCGAAAAATATTTTTCAATTTTTCATGTTTGGTTGGCTTAAATGTTTTAAAAAATATTTTCCTCCTTAACTCATTTTCCTCCCAATTGGACAAAAATATTTTCCTTATCAAGAAAAAAGAAAATATTTTCCAAAACTTTTTTTCATCTTCCACCCCTATTCCCCATCTCCACCCACTCCCACCCCCAACACCCTTACCACCATCCCACTCCTAGGGTCCCATCCCTACTATCGAAACTTCCACCCACTCTCCATCATTCAATAGAAAATATTATTAAGAATTAATTTTTCCTTTATCAGTTTCCAACAAAAGGAGTTATTTTTTGTTAATATTGGCAGAACAAAGTACTTTTCTTTCATTTTTCAACAATAAAAGACTTTCTTTTGCATGATTAAAAAAATATTTTCTTTCAATTTCAAAAAATAAGTATTTTCTTTTTATGAGTTTTGAAAAAGTATCTTTCATTTTTATTTCAACCAAAATTGGTACTTTCTTTTTCATATTGTAGAAAAGAGCTATTTCTTTTTTCAAGCGAAAAAAATGTATTTTTTTTTAGTTAATGGAGCACATATTTCAACGTTGATTTTGTACAGAGTCATATATTATTAGTTAATTTTTTGAATATAAATAGTATCTTTCTATTTCTATTTTGTTTTAAGAATTGTTTAGTTATATTTGGATTGCAAAATATATGAACAAAGTGAAAAAAATGCACAGAGTCCATATATTTCAGGTGTTATTTCTTGATGTACATTAAGGCATCATTTTTCTTCACCTAAATTAAAACTGTCATATTTTGTGAAGAGTACTTAAAGTTTTACAAATGATAGCTCAAAATGTGAATAAAATTTAATGAAAGGAGTATATAATTATATCAAACGTAAGCGTTATGTCACTAAAATAATTTGAACAAAAGATAAATTATTAAATATATATATATATATATATATATATATATATATGACAAAAAAATTAACCTTATTTACGCAATATAATTTTTAAAGAAAGGGGTTTTGAACCCCCTTTCGTCCACGTAGCTCCGCCCCTGGTCTTCATACATAGGTAATTTATATATCGTTAAAATTGACCTTATATACACATATTAATTTTTAATGAAAAGGGTTCTGAACCCCCCTTTCGCCCACCTATTTTCGTTACGGGTCTTTGTTGCGGCCAAACGCTCACGCAAGTGCACGCGGTCGTCAAGTAATAAAGTGACTAAAAGTCGGATGTCGATCCCACGAGGACTTGTGATTAACTATTAACTAAATTAGACTATCCTAATTATCTATACAAGAATTAAACCTAGAAATATTTGATTCTAAACTACTTAAATAAAGAAATATAAATAATAAACTTTAAACAGAGGAAGAGCAGATTTTTATGATATCAATGTAATGAAAACGATCTAGGGTTATGGGCGATCTAACAATCCTATTGTATTCTTCAATTGAATTCACCAATTAATTTATCTGATTTATTGGTTGACAGGGTTAATATTGCTCATAAGAATCTGTCGAGTTCTTACTCGTCTATTCAAGCTAACCTAACTCCTATATGTCTATGGAATTAGAATCAACAAGAACGCATTTGTAATTCCTGTAAATCAACCAAGCAAGGCAATTGGGTATATGTCTATCCCAATTGCTAATCCGTTCCCCGTGGCCCAGGTTCAAGAACTTGCTCTACTCAATCCTATATGCAATCTAGAATTCTCACTTTCGAGTTCAACTCTAGATTCGTAGATAGTATTCAATTGGTGATCAAGAAATCAAATAATTAAGTGCAGGATTGAATAAATAAACCAATATGATAAACTAAGAAATCAAAATCAATATGTGAATAACAATAGTCATGAAAGAACCACAACCCTAGAACGTGAAGTTTAGCTCCACATAGACATGGTAACAAAACAACAAATCATACAAAGAAACATAAAAATTACTAAGTTTGGTGGAAGAATAGATGAAACCCGGCCTCCACGGCGGCTCTGTGCTCTTCCTTGGTCAAAAATTGCTCTAAAAAACGTTCTCCTATGTATATATACCAAGTAGGGTTGGGCCCAAACAATTATACCTTCTCCAATGTGAAAAAGGACACTTTTCCCGGGTGAGACGCGCGACTTCGCGCGCCTTTCGCGCCCTCTTCGCGCACCTTTCTGCCTCGGCTTGTAATACGCGCGAACTATGCGCGACTTCGCGCGTTCTTCGCGCGTCTGCTCGTTTTTCACCCTGTTCCGTTCTGAATTTGGAAAAACGCAAAACATAAAAGTTGTAGCCCTTTGAGTTATTTCCAACCATATATTGTGGAGCCCAAATGGAGTTCTGAGCGAAAAGTTATGTGTATTTTACTAGACAGTGCGCAATCTGCCTACTGGAGTCTTCGTTTGCTCTAACCATCATCCGTTGATCCCCAAACACGATCCTGGCTTAATTCCTTGAACTTTTACTCAGACATCAAAGCTCCAAATCACTTGAATTCATTCCATAACATCTACATAGCTCGGAATCACTCCTACAAGGCATAAAACATACCATTAGTGCAAAACACTAGCGATTAAAGCTCAAACTCAATTAAAGTGCAGTAAATTAGAGTGTAAGAATTGACTAAAATACGTAATTATAGCCCATTATCAGTCTTCACACAATAATAGTAAATGTATTGCCCTTCCTTCAAGAGATAGAAAAATTAAATATAATTAAAAGAATCAGGGTGCTTGTAGAAAAATGAAATATGATTAAAAGAATCAGGAAATTACTTTCATACAATCATACATTTTTCTCTACTAACATGGGAGCTCGTCTTCTATATGGTCGATAATGATCGATTTAGTGACTATGAATATTTAAGAAAGTTTTCATTCTTCTTTCTGTCCCTTTAGCCAACTCAAATGTATATCGTTTTAAAGAAACTTACCTAATATATTTTCCGTTAGATTGCCAAAATAGTATAGTAAAGATGGAGCCAAATTGCTATTATTAACTCCAAGTAAGGTTTAGAAATCATCCTTGTCTCGTCTGATTTTGTTTAATTAACAACCCTACAATTACATTATTATTTATATAGCAAAGTAAAATGCTAGCCTCCACTTTCATAACATCACTACAAGATTTTAATTTTTTTTCTTTGTGCTTATTAACATTTGTGATATTCCCAATTGAATGCTGCCAAACACAGAAATACCAGAGATTACCAGACCATTAATAAGTCATTAAATAAATATTAAAAATCAAAAGTTACAAATTTGGGACGTGGTTCGGCAATTTTTTTAATGTTCAGAGTCACATATAAAGGTTGTGTTTTTTACACGTTTAACTTTTGTATATTGACAGTGTAAAAATTATCTTACACTATCATTTCCCTTAAAAGTAATAATAGACAACTCTTCTTAGTAAGTGAAATTAGTAATTTCGAAGATAAAACAAGTAATCTGTCCCAGTAAGTTAACACTAATAATTTAAAATCCTTAGTAATGTATATAATCTAAATCCCTTTATTATTGTGAAAAAGAAACATAAGATGAGTGATATCTTTCTGCAAAACATTTTGTTGGGTACTTAGAATTCATCAAAAAGTTGTTCCCACGATTTGGTGTTTGGATTAAATATATAGTCTCTTTCTTCACTTATACCTCCCTCTATAAATTAATCTCCCCATAGCCTCATATCGTGCACCTTTCCTTTATTTGAATTAAGCATCTGACCATAGGTAATGGACTATTGCTTTTTTCGATTTCTTATTCGATGTTCGGTATTTGTATTGTCATTCTAGCTAATCCGAATTTATGTCGCGTCAGACTTGTTATATGGAAAAAATGCTCCCTATCAAAAAAATTTTTATTCCTGCATGTTAAGGGTACCACACAACCCTTAGTGGTGTTACTCTAGATTTGTTACTCGAATTCTTTCTAACTTTCCTTTTTTCTTCTTCTAATATCGATTGATCTTTTTGAATGAACACAAGGCATGTATGCTTTCTCTTCTTCCTTCACTTTTACATTGTTACCACACTCCAAAACTCTTCTTTCTCCTAACAAAACACCCTCTTATTCATATGTTAGAATTTAAGAAAAGCAACCAAGAGTAAACCCTAAAGCATCTTCATATTCATCTCCAAAAGCCACTTCCAAAAGTCCATCATCTAAATAATATAATAAACCCCCAAGAAAACACTTTCATCGATCCTCCTCTTCATCCTTCTGTTGATCCAAAGTGTGTTCTCTCTGACAACTATGCTCCTGTGGACGAACTTCCTCCCACTGAATATGAGGTTGTAAAAGGCTCCCTTCCTCCATGTCTTAATGACGCTTATACATTAGAAATGGTCCTAATCCAAAAATTATGGTAGGGGGCACTTTTTCCCTTTGATAGCTTTGACGCGACACAAATTCGAATTAATCGGAATTGTAATACGAACACTAAATGTAAAATCAAAATAAGACAAGGCTAGGTAATACTCCATCCGTTCCAATTTATGTGAACCTGTTTGATTGGGCACGGAGTTTAAGAAAAAATGACAGCTTTTGAAATTTGTGATCCTAAATAAGTCAAAAAGGGGCCTAGAGTAGTTGTGTGGTTATAAAAGCTTCTCATTAAGGATAGATTTGTAAGTTTAAGCTAAATTGTTACCAAATTTAGAAATGGGTCATTCTTTTTGGAACAGATCAAAAAGAAAATAGGTACACATAAACTGAAACAGATGGAGTAGATGCTTAATTCTGATCAACGAAAGGTTGCACAATATGAGGCTATGGGAAGATCAATTTATAGAGGGAGATATAAGGTGAAGGAAAGAATATATTTATCCAAACACCAAATCGTGGGAACAACTTTTTGATGAATTCTAAGTACCTAACAAAATGTTTTGCAGAAAGATTATTGTGGTGTTTTCTCAAGAAGAAGAATGTGACCACAAAAAAATGAAAGAACATTTTGAAAAATAAATAAAGCGTCTTTATAGAAGGAATCAATAAAGCATATATACATTAACTTTGTAGAAAGATATTAAATTATTAGTATTAACTTGTCGTGACGGATTGTGAGCACGTGATTTTTGCGCTATATGAATTACTCCCATAAATTCTAAATAAAATAATTTCTTTCAGTATTTACAATTTTGTGGATTGTTGTCGCATTTTATGTTAATTGTTTGCATTTTGTCTGTGCATTTTAATTCATAAAAATACTATATATATATATAAATATATATATATATATATATATATATATATATATATATATATATATATATATATATATATATATAT
>NW_017671080.1:127132-146852 GCF_001879085.1 Nicotiana attenuata | reverse complement strand
TTTCGCGGGGTCAAGTTTTTTTCCGGATTTTGAACAGTGTTTTCGCTCAGATTTAAAGTGGCTAAATTTCGATGACTTTTGAAACTTGGCTATTTTTCAACGACCAGTGGTAAATCTGGGTATTTTTGAATTTCTCCCAAAAAATGACAATTGCGTGGCCCTCGCTTTATTTAGTCTTGAATTGATCCTTAGATTCCGAGGCGTGCCATTTAGCAAATTCCATGGCCCTCGCAAAGTGCAAACGCGTAGTTGCTTTAGGCGCGTGTTTAATAATATTACTTTCCTAAATTCGGGTGCGCATTTATGTGACCCAAATCCAAATCTCAACGGTATTAAAATATGTCAAAAATCACGGGTGCATTTATGTGACGTGGTTCGAGACGTATTTTAATAGCGTTGCAATTTTCTCTAAAAAATAAATAAAAGCGATTAAAGTTAAAATTTGCACAGAGGTTCATAATTGTTTAAAATCAGATAATTAAGCCAAATATGACAGTTGAGCGACCGTGCTAGAACCACGGAACCCGGGAATGCCTAACACCTTCTCCCGGGTTAACAGAATTCCTTACTCGGATTTCTGGTTCGCGGACTGTTAAACAGAGTCATTCTTTTCCTCGATTCGGGATTCAACCGGTGACTTGGGACACCATAAATCCCCCAAGTGGCGACTCTGAATTCTCTTAATAAACGAATCCCGTTGCGATTGTCACTTCCAGTTGGAAATAACTCCCTTTATTATACCCTTCCGGGGGGTGTAAGTGAAAAAAGGAGGTGTGACACGGATTACTTGTATTATCTTCGAAATTACTAATTCAGCTTATTAGGAAGAGATATCTATTGTTACTTTTAAGTGATATGATAGTATGAAAAATCCTTTACACTGCCAATGCGCAGAAGTTAAACTTGTAACAAAACGTAACCTCTATGTGTGACTTTGAACATTAAAAAAAAAATGAACGAACCATGTCCTAAATTTGTCACTTTTGATTTTTATTATTCATTGGATGACTTATTAATCTGGTAATTAAACTCTGGTATTTGTGTTTGGCAGCATTCGATTGGGAATATCACAAATGTTAATAAGCACAAAGAAACCAACCAAAGTCTTAAGTGATAATATGAAAGTAGAGGCTAGCATTTTACCTCGCCATAAAAGTAATAATGTATTTGTAGGGTTGTTAATTAAACGAAATCAAACAGGGACAAGGATGATTTCTAACCCTTACTTGAAGTTAATTATAGCAATTTGACTCCATCTTTAATATACTATTTTGGCAATACTATAATGGAAAATATATTAGGTAAGTTTCTTCAAAACGATATATTTGAGTTGGCCAAAGGGACAGAAAGAAGAATGAAAACTTTCTTAATTATTCATAGTCACTAAATCGATCATTATCGACCATATAGACGAGCTCCCATATTAGAATTAAAAAATGTATGGTTTTATGAAATTCTCCTATAGTTGGCGAGGAAAGGAAGTAAAATTTGATTAGAAGACAAGCTCCCTATTAGTTGTTTGTCCTGATTTTCTATCTCTTAAAGAAAGTGCGATATATCTATCATTAATGATTTTACCTTTCATGAAAAAGAAAATATAATTCTTTCATATTTGGCTAGTCCTTTCTCATAGAGGAAAAGTTTGTACTTCTATAAATTAAGGATCATTTTTTCCTCATTCAGTAGCATCCACAATGTAGTCCCTGAGGGGTCTGAGAGTCTTGTTTAGGGGAAGAATTTGTGAGACAAGTGCTATGTTGTCACTTATGTGTGCCTCTTCGTGACGTTGTTCTCTCGATATTTTATACTCTCTTTTATACAGTGAATTGCTCATCTCCGCCTGTGGTCAATTGACCGAATCACGTTAAAAGTTTGTATCTCTTCTGGTATATTTCTCTTTTGTTATTTGATTTATCGGCATTCAAGGTTTGCTTTTTTATATTTCGCATGACACTTGATTTTTTTCAAACCTAATAAGTGATATCGGAGCTTGTTCTAGGCAGGTTTATCTAGGCAGGTTTAATTCTAGCCGCAGCCTATTTGACGGTAATCATGATTTTTGTCTGAGAAATTTGACCGAAGTGCTACTCACATTGAGAAACTTTGTGGTGGAGATTTGAAAATGCAACATGTTGAAGGTTATGTAAAGAAGGTGGATCAAGTTTATTTTGTCAAAAAAATAGGCCAAGGGGAAGAATTGTTTGATGTTTGTCCTGATTTTATCTCTTGAAGGAAGGACAACATATTTACCATAATTGATTTTACCTTTTACGAAAAGAGAAATATAATTCTTTCATATTTGGCTAGTTCTTTTTCTTAGCGAAAAAGGTTTTGTACTTGATATTTTAACTTCAATACCACACAAGAGGGGGGTGATTTCTGTGGTGTCCAATTTCTCGCGTGCACAGATTATAGAAGGACCTGGTTCTTCTATGTGTTCCTTATACTACTGTTGCGGAATAATAAATGCAGAAATTAAAGAACACACGGATTTTTACGTGAAAAACACCTGGCTCAAAAGGTGAAAAAACCAAACTCTTCACTAAATCACTGAGCCAAAAACTGCATGATAGGTTTTCAATGTCTTTGCCTTATGTTTTGATGATCTAAAAAACTTACTGTCAAGGACCAGATAGGGAAGCTGACACACTTGGGCTACACTGCAAGTTAACGGATTCCAGCTAAATGTGAACTGCTATAGCTTCAGGAGATAGAGAACCAAACAAGGACCCGATACCCTTGTGGTTCTCTCATAGCAGTACGAAGTCAATTGGACACAACTGGAAGCGACGTGACTGGCTGCACTGCACTGTTTCCAGTGGCCACTTATCTTTGACCAACTAAAGTGCTTACATCATTCAAGTGATGTCATCAAGGTGTATCAACAAGGAGTTTATATCAAAACATCACTTGAACACTTGTGTCGATTATTCAAGTCTTTTGCAAAACTGTGAAATTAATTCTCACGAGCTTGAAGAACAAAAACGCTACTACAGACCAGTTCCTAAAGTTAGTATTTTGTTGTCCTTAGTTGAGTTGTAACTTTGTGATTGTTCTTATTGTATCTCCTAAATTGCTTATCCAGAAGCGTTGATTAGGAACGCTCTTGTAAAATTCATAAACTCTCTGAGTTTATGTTGTGACTAGATTTAGTCATAAGTTAAAGTCTTTGTAACTAGAGAGTGACAAAGTGGCTTGTGGTAAGAGTATCACAAGTTAGTTGAGTTGAATTCTTTGTAATGGAGTCATTACAAAGTGGCTTGTAATAGGTGTTTACAAGTTAGTAAAGTTGAAAGCCTACAGGTGTAGGTCGTGGTTTTTGTCCCCTTGAGTTGGGATATTTCCACGTAAAAAATCCCGTGTCTTATTTACTTACTGTTTTATTAGCATTCTCAGTACAACCTCATAGAGGACCAGGTACTCTACTGTTTGGTGGACTCATACAAACTAACACTGCATTTACAAAATACTTTTGTAAACCTAGGATTAACTCTAATCCCATTGTGGCAAACAGCCTCTAATTGTTGCGACAACTTGTGACGACCCGAATGGTCGTTTTGAGTATCTGCATTTTGCTCGGTATTTGAGGGATTAGGTATCTCCGCATGATGTATTATGACTTGCATAAATCATCGGTATGGGTTTTCGAGTTATCCGGAATCGATTTGGAAGAATGAACTTTGAGAGTTGAGTACTAAGTTGGAAGAGTTGACCAAGTTTGACTTTTTAGCATTTAATCTCGGAATGGAGTTTCGTCAGTTCCGTTAGCTTCGTTTGATTGTTTTTACATAGGAGCACGTCCAGATTGTGATTTGGAGGTCCGCGGTTGAATTTGGCTCGAAATGGCGAAAGTTGGATTTTTGGGAAGTTTGACCGAGAGTGGACTTTTGATATCGGGGTCGGATTTCAATTTCAAAAGTTGCAATAGGTCTGTAATGTCAGATGTGACTTGTGTGCAAAATTTGAGGTCAATTGGAGGTGATTTGATAGGTTTCGGCATCGGTTGTGGAAGTTGAAGTTTCAAAGTTCATTGATTTCGACTTGAGGTGTGATTCATCGTTTCGAGATTGTTATGCGTGATTTGAAGCTTCGAGTAGGTCGTCTTATCATATGGATCTTGTTTGCAAAATTTGGTGCCATTCGGAGTTGATTTGATATGGTTCGGACGCTCGGTTGTGATTCTAAAAGTTCTTGAAGTTTAGTTTGATTTTCATGTGTTTTGGCGCCCGATTCATGGTTTTAGAAGTTATTTTGATGATTTTAGCACGCGAGCGAGTTCGTGTTGTGTTTTTAGACTTGTGTGCATATTTGGTTTGGAGCCCCGAGGGCTCGGGTGAGTTGCGGATTGGTTTCGGAATGTTCTTGTACACTTTTTAATTTCTTGTTCTAGTATCTTTGCATTTGCGAGGTTTTGATCGCAAATGCGGCCATCGCATTTGCGAAGGAACCTCGCATTTGCGAAGCCTGGGCAACTGGGCGATTTTCGCATTTATGATGAACCAGCCGCATTTGCGAAGGCTGGTCTTCGCATTTGCAAAGTTTTTGTCGCAAATGCGACCTTAGCAGGCATCCTTCAGGTTCGCAATTGCGATGTATTTTTTGCAATTCGGGGCTCGCAATTGAGAACCCCCTGTCGCAAATGCGACATCTGCAACCTGCTAAGTGCTGAGAATTCCGAGTTTGCTTCATTTTTCATATTTTTGAACCCTAGCTTCGAGGTGGGGCGATTTTGAGAAGGGATTTTCATACCAAAACATTGGGTAAGTATCTTTAATCAATTTCCAACTATATTTCATAATTTTATACAATATTTAACATCAAATTCATGAGGAAACTATGGAAAAATCTGGGGATTTTATCAAAGTTTTGAAAAATAAAAATTTGAGATTTAAGAGCCAAATAAGACTCGGATTTGAAAACAAAACACATATTTGGACTTGTGAGGCTATGGGTATTCAAGTGTCACGACCCAAAACCCCGATCGTGATGGCGCCCACTGGGGGTGTGCAGACTCCGGGAGGGGCCCCTTACGGCCCAAGCGCAATATCAAGCCATCTCGTGGCATCCATTAGGCCCTAAGCCTCATATCAATATCAATATAATACTGCTGCGGCGCGCAGCCCGATCCCATACTCAGTCCAGAATCATGTAAGTCCCTCGGGCACAATAATATATAAATATTCAGCCCAAACTTCATTATAAATATTATTTAAGTTCCATGTTTGAGAAAAAGTGGCTGAGTTCGCAAAACAGTATCAAATACTAGGACTGAGTTCAATTATATGTAAAAATGGTAAGAAACCAGTAAGAGCAATCCCTGAAGGATTCAATCAGTTGGAACGAGGCCAAATTATGACAATTAATCCATTTTTATAAGGATATCAACTAAGATTCAATCAATTAGGTAGTAATTTTATTAAGCGGGACGGATCAAGTCACGATCCCCGACGGTGCTCTATCCCACGCCCGTTATCCGGCGTGCAAGTCACCTCAACATAGCACTACAACGTGATATCCTTAGAAATTAGGAAGCAAGGCATAAAAAAATAGCATATAGTAAACTATGTTCAATATCACACTGTTGCGGCGCGCAACCCGATCCAAATAACATACTCATGGCGGCGTGCCACCCGATCCACACCTAACACTCACCTAAAGAGGTGCACATCGAGCTAAATTGCTCATTAATATAAAACACCGAATTTCGGTCACAAGCACGCTAAGTGCACAATACCGTTCCTGAGGGGACATATAGCGCTATAAGCTACCAAAACTCAAGCTCAACTGAGGAGCGATATACAATCTGAATATCGAGAGCCATTTTGCTCATAAACATCATTTCTACGTGGATCCTCAACACATAAGCATTTTCTCAAACCGTCTCACAACTTATACGGCGCAGTGTATCACTGCATAAAACATCTGACAACGAAATAACACCCTGACTCCTCCATAAGGAGCGCAACACTGAAATGAATCCATTTGGCCTGACATAGAGCCCATATTCACATTTGAATCCATCCATCGACCTCAAGCCGATTCTGATCACACTGAACTAGGTTAATTACCTTTCAAAGGTCCCTAACAACTCATCTTCTGCTCGTAACACATAGGAACATCCATCAAAGTCGGAGGAATCATCCGTAGTCCACAACCCAATAGACTGAGTGCCCTTCGGCATATTTTCTCAATTCAACGATATTATCACAACCTTCATACTTGGTTCAAGTTTTCAATCAATCAAGTGACTAACTGCCATACTTACAAAATCTTCCTGTGGGACCTCTACCACAACCTACCAACGAATACTGGGTTGTACCTCCAAACCATTGGTCGCACTAATGCTGAAAACCGATCAAGAATTGTCAACCAGGATGCAAAGCCTTTTCACAAAACACCGTTCTCAGGTGACGCTGAAGACAATACCGACTTACCTTAAACGTCGAAGCTACTTCCCTGCTCATCCGAGCTCGTGACATCCTTATCCATACCGAGTTGTTACCTCTATCTTCACTTCAAATTCCCTACCACTCATTGCACCCAACATGCCAACCTACGATAGGACACGCTTTTCATCAAAGCTTCAGATCCACTATTAGATTATCACTTCATCATATAAAATTTTCCACTTGACCCACTTCAGGAGAACCATAGCAACACACAGGTGAATCCTCAAAACTGTAGAATATGCAAATCTCTAAGTAGGGGTCTAACTCACCCTAACCCTTTTGGAATCCGCCTACACGTAACAGGCCCATAACAATGGAATACTCTTGAATAACATCAATTACGACGGACGACAGGCCTCACCTGTACCGCCACAAATCACACGCGTAACTTGATCATGCTGAAGGAATTGATCTCTGCCACCAATATGCCATCGGATAAATGGCTAACCAATCCATTTTCTTTCGACTCACCCTGATTCCTTAGGAGTAATGGTAACTGCATTCAACATACAACTCCATCCATCTGCACTCATCCCGAGTGACTTTGAATCACGAGACCATGCTGTCTCACATCCCACGAACTATTTCGTACCTTCCAACTGCTACATCGCAAGATAAACATCATAAAATATTCTACGAATTCCGAGCCATTACCTGCACCTTCCTAATAGTGCTACATAGAAGCCCACACTTGATATAGAAAAAAATTACACATCTTGACCTCTCCTAATGGAGACTCAGTTTCTAATCACATATACAAATTTAAGATACCCAATTGTCATACGTAGAATCTCGACCACATTAGTACCATTCTCGAGAGTCATTTACTCTATTTAGCTGCATTTAGCCTAATCAAATGAACAGAACCACCCGTGCCTCATTTGCACTCTGACACCGCAGGGTGTGACCTCATCCCAATACAAACAAACATCTCCCTGCTCCATGCACCGAGCATTCTTTACCAACAACAGCTTAAAACATCCTGTGATTCTCACACATCTACGAAGCACCATACTAAACCTTTGTCACAATTTTGCTTTCACTCGTGCNCCCAATGGAGACTCAGTTCTAATCGCATATACAAATTCCAGATACCCAATTGACACATGCAGAATCTCGGCCACATTAGTACCATTCTCGAGAGTCATTTACTCCATTTAACTGCATTTGGCCTGGTCAAATGAACAGAACCACCCGTGCCTCGTTAGTACTCCGACACCGCAAGATATGACCTCGTCACAATACAAGCACGCATCTTCCTACTCTATGCACCGAGCGCCCTTTACTAGCAGCAACTTAAGAAATTCTGTGATTCTCACACACATACGAGGTACCGTATAACCTTTGAAAATAAAAATAAATTCCTTCACAGCCATCCTCGACCCCAATCTCCGCAAGCCACAACTAACTCACCAACGCGCCTCAAACTGGAACGAACATAGCACCTAGCCGTGCAATAAACTTAATCAATAGCAAACTCCCCAACTTGGCTCGAAGCCATAGATCAAAACGCACTCAATAAATCCTACGCATGTACTCTATTGCTGTCATGATATCATAGTGAGATTAACTCAAATCCTCTATAGGCTTGTGAAATCATAGATCAGTTAGAATTTAACTCTTCTGCAATTCTCACCTTCACCTTCGCGACAGATACACCCACTCCCTAAGCGACCAATTTAGATTTCAACACATTTTCTTCACTTGTAAATGAGATATCCTAACATACACATAAGGATCACACCACCTTAGAACACTCCGCAGGAGATAACCCACCTGTTTTCGCCTCAATATAACATTTCTGCATATCTTCCACCATTATACACATCACATAGTCACTTAGCCTTCCTGAGTCTGAACTCATACCGCAACATGTAACTTACTTCACTCCCAACTAGGAGCCTTGAAAAGATTCTTCACACGCCCATAATTCGGGGTTACACATCCATTCACAATGGAGATCATACACTTAATAGTTCATCTATCATCCAGCAGGCCTTCCTCGCCACTTCCAAGTCATATAGATACCTCTCGCAGTGCTAATGTACTCATCACATAGCTACCCAACTGTCATTCCCGCTAATGGGGACAATATCGAACGTATAAGTTCAAAAACACAGCTCACATAATCAGCATCTTGGTGCTCAAGCCATAAGCAAAATCCGGCCTCAAGTCCACCCAACTGGCCCGACATCAACTCACAAAGATCACGTCTCACCCCTCGATCAGGGAATCACAAGCTATTTAGGCACATATGATATTGAGCATTCACGCGCGCGTACGAACACGTGGAGTGAATTTCAAGAGTCTCTTTTCAAGCTGAATCAAGAACGCACGATAAGAATTCAAGAATGTGAAGTTTTCCTAAAGGTTCTGCAGCCTCTCGAGGATAAGTACAGACGTCTCCGTACCGATCCACGAGACTCTACTAAACCGGCTCATGACTCGCGAGACCAAGTAACCTAAGCTCTGATACCACCTTGTCACGACCCAACCCCAGTCGTGATGGCGCCCAACACACTGCTAGGCAAGCCCGACCGTTTACACAACCTTAACCAAATAACCTAGATGGATGAATAAATATTCACAAGAAAGAAAAAAAATAACAATTTAAGTGCGGAATCTCTGAAATAATTTCTAACATCCGAAAAACCCCAAAATAAAATACTAAATAGCCCACAGATCTGGTGTCACAAGTCTGAGCCTCTAATGCATGAGTATTAACCTACTACATAATGTTTCTCTAGAAATGTGGAAAAGAGATAAATAAAATAGAAGGAACATCAGGACTGTGAACGCCAATTTGCAGATACCTTGAATCTCTCGAATGTGATGCTAGGCAGAGATAGATCTCACTCAGCCTCAGTGGGTACACCTGAATCTGCATACAAGGTGCAGGGAGTATTGTGAGTACTTTCAACTCAGAAAGTAATAAATATAAATAAAGTCTGAGGATAAGAAATCCTAAATAAACACAAGCAAAGCTATAAATACAACAACGTGAACAAATAGCATAATACAGTAAACATTAAAAACAGTTATAATAAAGTCACACCAGAATAAGAATAAATGACAATTAAATATGCAATGCAACACATAAACCGGTACCTCCAGTACCCCGCTGCGGCCGTGCAGCCCGCTCCATTTATTTAACGTCGACGGCGCTCACTGGGGGTGTGCAGACTTCGGGAGGGGCCCCTTACGGCCCAAGCGCAATAATAAGCCATATCGTGGAATCAAACAGGCCCTCGACCTCATATCAATATCAATATCATACCACTGCGGCGTGCAGTCCGATCCCATACTCAGTCCAAAATCACATAAGCCTTTCGGCACAATAATATGAAAATATTCAACCCAAACTTCATTTAAAAATATTACTTTAGTTTCTACTTTTAGAAAAATGGCTGAGCTTACAAAAACAGTATTAAATACCAGGACTGAGGATTCAAGTAGTTGGCACGAAGGATTCAAGTAGTTGGCACGAAGCCCAATTATGACAATTAATCCATTTTTATAAGGATATCACAAAAACTACAATCAGCTAGGTAGTAATTTTATTAACGGGACGGACCAAGTCACAATCCCCAACGGTGCTCTACCCCTCACCCGTTATCCGGCGTGCAAGTCACCTCATATAGCACTACGTTGTGCAAATTCGGGATTTCAAAACCCTCAACACAGCATTTACATTTATTACTAACCTCAAGCCGGCCAAAGTCCTAGCTTGCTATGCTCTTGCCTTTCGAGTTCACCTCCTCGTGCGTCGAATCTGACCAAAACCACAACGAATACATCACAATATGCTAAGGGAACAATACCCAATCGAAAACAATCGAAAAATAGCAAAATCTCGAAACTAGCAAAACCCGAGCCCCGAGCCCACTTCTCGAAAAATTACACAACTCACATTACCGGATTCCTCATCTCGCCATGAGTCCATACATACCAAGAACTCCCAAATCCGAGCTCAAATGACCTATCAAATCCCAATTTGAAATATCAAAAACTCAAGCCCTAGCCTTACCCCTTTTGGATGAATTTCAACCAATTTCCATGTTAAATCTATCATAATCTCGTGTATTTAGGCCAAGGAACTTACCTCCAATCAATCCTCCTTGAATCCCTCTTCAATTTGTCCCAAAGAGCTCTCAAAATACTCAACAATGGTGGAAAAATGAATTTTGGATGATTCCAATAGCTCCGTATGGTAATTTTGGATTTAGGATCGTGCCCGAAAAATTATTTGGAAGTTTGTAGTTTAATTAGGCTTGAAATGGCGAAAATGAGAAGCCGAAGTTTGGAAATTTGACCGAGGGGTTGACTTTTTGATATCGCGATCAAAATCCGACGCAAGAAGTTGGAATAGCTCCATTATGTCATTTAAGACTTGTGTGCAAAATTTTGGGTCAATCGGACTTGATTTGATAGGTTTCGGCATTGTTTGTGGAATTTGAAATTTCAAAGTTCTTAAGCTTGAATCCGAAGTTGATTTGGTGTTTTGATGTTGTTTGGAGTAATTCGAAAGCTCGACTAGGTGTTAATGATGTTATGGGAGGTGTTTGTATGTTTGGGTTGAGGTCTGAGGGCCTCGGGTGTGTTTCGCGTGAGTTTTGAGCGAGTCCGGACATTCCTGAACCTAGAAAATGGATGGGGGCAGAAGTTTTAGGGCTGGGCGCGGTCAATTTAGTGCTGGGCGCGGTGGTCTAGTGCTGGGCGCGAAAAAGTGACCGCGGTCCGCGGTCATGAAGATCTGCAGGTCGTCGGTCCAACTTCGGAAGCTCATATCTTTTGATCTACAAGGAATTTGGGGACGATTCGAAAACGAAATTTGTAGAGATTTGAATCTAGTTTTCAGAAACATATTATGAATGGCATTTGGACATCTGTAGAGAAAGTTATGGCTAAAATACTAAAGCCTGTCACTGCAAAGGAAAACCTGTGCGGCCGCGGTCGTTTTTGCGCGGACCGCACTTGTTTTGTGCGGACCGCGGTCGTTTTTGTGCGGTCCGCAGAGGTGGGAATCCGTGGGGTACTCTATAAATACGAGGTTTTGGGTTTTATTTGATATTTTGACCTAGAGAGCTCGGATTTTGGCGATTTTTCGAAGGTTTTTCAAGAAATTCATCGGGGTAAGTGATTCTAACTCAGATTTAGTTAGAGTAAATGAATCTATCATTGAATTCATCATTTGATTCGTGATTTGGGGTGAAAAATTAGAGAAAAATTATAGAAACTTCTAAAATGAATTTTTGAGATCCGAAGAACAATCTGATGTCGGAATTTGATAAAATTGGTTTGGTTGAACTCGTATTGGAATGGGTGTTCGATTTCATGAAAATTAAGTCGGATTAGGAGAGGCGGGTCCCGCGTTGGCTTTTGGTTGACTTTTTAATGTGAATTTTTAAGTCAATGTTCTATTATCCGGAATTGTTTCCGATGTATTTTAATGAAGTTATACAATTAATTTGGATAGATTTGAGTCTCTTGGAGGTCAATTCAAGCAAGAAGGCTATTTTGGAATATCGGCCTAACTTCAAAGAGGTAAGTATTTGGTCTAACCTTAGCTTGAGGGATTAGGAGTTGAGTCTTATTTGTTATGTGCTAATTGTGAGTACGACGTATAGGCATGATGACAAGTATCTATACGTTGGTGTCTAGCATGACCGTGAGTCTTATAATGTGAACTTCATGATTATGATGAATAACCTATGCTTTAAAGATGATTTCTACTTGTTGTGGAAAGTTAATGAAGTAATTGTGATTCTTGAACATCGAGGAGCAATGGCTCAAGTTATATTATGAATTTGTGAAAGCAAGTGGGTTGATTGAACCCTTGGAGCGTTGGCTCAAGTTACAATACGAATTGTGAAAGTTTATGAGATGATCACACACTTTGGAGCATTGGCTCAAGTGTTAGAGTGAGTTATGAAATGAAAGTGGAAGAAAGAGAAAGAGGTATAAATTGTTCCCTTGCCGGGAAGTTGATATTATTGATTGTTGTTCCCTTGCCGGGATTTAATTGTTTGATTGTTGTTCCCTTGCCGGGATTCTTATTTTAATCTTGTCTATCCCCTCACCCCATTGTTTGTGATTGTTGTTTGGGTGAGGAAGAGTGATAAAGCACGAAGGGTGATGTCGTGCATTGTGTTTAGTGAGGAAAGAGTGTAAAGCACGAAGGGTGATGCCGTGTATGATTATGATGAGAAAATGTAAAGCACGAAGGGTGATGTCGTGCCGCACGATGTACCATTCCGTGCCTATTATATTGATTTTATGGTAAGGATGAGAGTAAAAGCACGAAGGGTGATGCCGTGCAGTTTATATTGATTCGTATAGTGAGGACGAGAGTAAAAGCACGAAAGGTGATGCCGTGCACTTGTTACTTGATTTTATTTCGATGTTATAGATTCCCTTACCCTATTTGCATTGTGTTTGTTGCTTGGGTGAGGAAGAGTGTAAAGCACGAAGGGTGATGCCGTGTATTGTTTTGGTGAGAGAGTGTTAACGCACGAAGGGTGATGCCGTGCACTTTCTGTTGCTGTGTTTACTTGTTATTAACAATTCAAGTGTATTAACTGTCTAGATTCATTTACTTTTATGATCCTTTGTGTTGGAATCATAGTGTTTACAATACCTCGCCTTTTTTTTTATATATGTTCGATACTTCAAATTTCAACAATTGCTACATTTTCACCTCAATTGATTTCTCAACTAAATTTTTCCTTAAACCTTTTGAGGTTGTACTTTACTTAAAAAGGAAATTTCTACTATGTTTTGATTTATTGATTTCTCGTATTAAAGGTAATGATTTATTCGATATTGTACTTTAATTGAGAAGGGTATTTTCTTTATCAAATGATTTCTAAAAATAACTTCATCTTTTCTTGTTGATTTTCTAATTGGGCTGGAAGTTGTACTCTACTTTATGTTAAGCGAATGAGGCTCCTTGAATATTCTTAATTGTATTGGGTATGGAACCTATGAACTGAGTAACATGAGAATATTGTTGTGCAATGCGAGACAGAAATATGTGGGCACAAGGTGCCGAGAAAAATATTATAGTTTTATTTAATGGCACGTGAGTTGTTCGTGCGGTTGTAATACAAATATGGGCACGAGATGCCGTAAAAATATGAAAGTGGGATGAGACCTATATTATTATGATTATGAAATGAGGCGTCACAAGGTGACCTTTACTCGAAAGAATTATATTCGAAAGATGCTTATTTGAAAGATATTTATTTGAAGGAAATATATTCGAAATATATTTATTGAAAAGCATATTATCTTAGAGATTATTACTTGTTGGGGCCAAACGCACACGCAAGTATACGCGGTCGTCAAGTAATAAAGTGACTAAAAGTCGAATGTCGAGCCCACGAGGACTTGTGATTAATTATTAACTAAACTAGACTATCCTAATTATCTAAACAAGAATTAAAACTAGAAATATTTGATTCTAAACTAATTAAATAAAGAAATATAAATAATGAACTTTGAACAGAGAAAGAGTAGATTTTTATGATGTCAATGTAATGAAAACGATCTAGGGCTATGGGCTATCTAACATTCCTATTGTATTCTTCAATTGAATTGACTAACTAATTTATCTAGTTTATTGGTTGACAGGGTTAATATTGCTCATAAGAATCTGTCGAGTTCTTACTCGCCTATTCAAATTAACATAATGCCTATATGTCTATGGAATTTTAAGATTAACAAGAATGCATTTATAATTCCTGTATTTCAACGAAGCAAGGCAATTAGGTATATGTCTATCCTAATTGCGAATCCGTTCCCCGATGCCCAGGTTCAAGAACTTGCTCTACTCAATCCTATATGCAATCTAGAATTCCCACTTTCGAGTTCAATTCAAGATTCGTAGATAGTATTCAATTGGTGATCAAGCAATCAAATAATTAAGTGCAGGATTGAATAAATAAACCAATATGATAAACTAAGAAATCAAAATCAATATCCGAATAACAATAGTCATGAAAGAACCACAACCCTAGAACGTGAAGTTTAGCTCCCCATAGACATGGTAGCAAAACAACAAATCATACAAAGAAACATAAAAAGACTAAGTTGGTGGAAGAAAAGATGAAACCCGGCCTCTACGGCGGCTCTGTGCTTGTGTTTTTGTGACGACCCAAAGGGTCATCACCTGTTTCCTCATTCATTCTGTTCTTCCTAGGCCTTGAAAACCTTATTTTTACTTGCCTCAATTTGCGTGCGCAGTCCGGGCGCGTAGCCGGAAAAGCTTTTATGTTGAAATATGTGAATTCTGTGAAAAAATTTGAAGAATTTTGATATTAATATGTTTAAGGTTGACTTCGGTCAACATTTTTGGTAAATGGACCCGGACTCGAGATTGGACGGTCTCGGAAGGTCCGTAGAAAAATATGGGACTCGGGCATGTGCCCGGAGTCGAATTCCGAGGTCTAGAGCCCGAGAAATGAATTTTTCTGTGAAATTGTTTTTCTGAAATTATTAAGGAAAGTGGAAATGAAAATTGATTAAAAGACTGTGGTATCGGGCTCGTATTTTGGTTCCGACGCCCGGTACAAGTCTTAAATATGTGTTAAGCGCTTTCTGTAAAGTTTGGTCAAAATCGGACGTCGTTTGACGTGTTTCGGACCTAAATATCTAAAGTTTGAAGTTTATGAAGTTTGAAAGGAAAATGATGATTTTGAGGCTTGANAAAGTAAATGGAAAATTTTAGTTGGCACAATGTGCAAAATACTTGTGATTTAGAGTTGAGGACGAGATCCTCACATTTTTATATGATATGAAATATTTAAACCGAGCTACAAGCTGTGGTGGATGTTATATAAGGACGAGGTCCTTGTGGTAAAAAAAAAAATCATGTGTTTAAATTCCCCGTTGTGAAATTAAAAAAAAAAATTGTACTATAGTACTTATAGGGAGTCATGCCTATGAGGCTTATTTGAAAATTCTCGTATGAATATCCGTGGGCATAATTTGCCAAATTTGTATTGTAACTATTGAGTTTAGCATACAAGGTGAGTGCTCAGGTGGCGTTAATTGTGAATCGTTAATTTGGGTATGTAATTATGAGGTCTTCATGCTACGTTGCTAGTAAAGTGAAAGCTTGAAACAAGAATTTGTTAACGTGAAGTTAATTGGCGATTTTGTAATCGATGATGAACAACGATTAAGACCATAGACGTGGTTATGGGCATATATATAATTTATTTCATGTCCAGATGTCATTATGATAAAGCAATGCTTGTAATGCAGAGATTAGTATTCTTGATATATACATTGTGGTGTTTTGTTGAGTTGTGGATGTGTTGTTATGAGTTGTTTTGGTGTTACTCTGACAGGTGGATAGTCCCAATTACAGGGGAGACTTTGTCGAAATTTTTGAAAAATTTGGGAGTTAGAAAAATTTAGGACATTGAGTTGTGCAAATAAAGAGATAAGTTACATTATGTGTTTGAGGAAGGACTCTACTTATTATTTGAGGACGAATGACCCTAAGTGGGGGATAATGTAACACTCCGAATTTGAGGGGTGCGAAGGCACGAGTTGCTATAGCCAATCGAGATTAGTATCATGTGTTGATGTGAAGAGCGTACCTTTATGGTAATGACTGGAGTGTAAGAAATTTGGTCTTAAAGTACAAATATGGATAAAGGAAATAATCTCAATTGAAACGGTATTTTCGGACTTATTTCGAATGCGGTAATATAAGATCAACCACGAGTATATGTGTAAAAGTAGAAACATCAAATTTGAAACCTCAGAATAATCTTAGTACGTTCGAGGACGAACGTTTGTTTAAGAGGTGGAGAATGTAACGACCCGACCGGTCGTTTCGAATAAGTACAACCTCGTCTCCCCATATACTGCCAAATTAATGCTTCACGGTTCTTAAGTAACTTGCCGGGGAAATTGGTTCGGGTTCGGAAAGGTTTTGAAAGGAATTGAGACAATTAGTCTCCAAGAATAGGGCTTAAGTTGAATTAAATAGACCGGAAGGAGAAATATGAGTAAACGAATCCGGAATGAATTTTGGATGATTCCAATAGCTCCGTATGGTAATTTTGGATTTAGGATCGTGCCCGGAAAATTATTTGGAAGTTTGTAGTTTAATTAGGCTTGAAATGGCGAAAATGAGAAGCCGAAGTTTGGAAATTTGACCGAGGGGTTGACTTTTTGATATCGAGATCAAAATCCGACGCAAGAAGCTGGAATAGCTCCATTATGTCATTTATGACTTGTGTGCAAAATTTGGGGTCAATCGGACTTGATTTGATAGGTTTCGGCATTGTTTGTGGAATTTGAAATTTCTAAGTTCTTAAGCTTGAATCCGAAGTTGATTTGGTGTTTTGGTGTTGTTTGGAGTAATTCGAAAGCTCGACTAGGTGTTAATGATGTTATGGGAGGTGTTTGTATGTTTGGGTTGAGGTCTGAGGGCCTCGGGTGTGTTTCGGATGAGTTTTGAGCGAGTCCGGACATTCCTGAACCTAGAAAATGGATGGGGGCAGAAGTTTTAGTGCTGGGCGCGGTCAATTTAGTGCTGGGCGCGGTGGTCTAGTGCTGGGCGCGAAAAAGTGACCACGGTCCGCGGTCATGAAGATCTGCAGGTCGTCGGTCCAACTTCGGAAGCTCATATCTTTTGATCTACAAGGAATTTGGGGACGATTCGAAAACGAAAGTTGTAGAGCATTGAATCTAGTTTTCAGAAACTATTATAATAGGCATTTGGACATCTGTAGAGAAAGTTATGGCCAAAATACTAAAGCCTGTCACTGCAGAGGAAAACCTGTGCGGACCGCGGTCGTTTTTGTGCGGTCCGCAGAGGTGGGAATCCGTGGGGTACTCTATAAATACGAGGTTTTGGGTTTTATTTGATATTTAGACCTAGAGAGCTCGGATTTTGGCGATTTTTCGAAGGTTTTTCAAGAAATTCATCGGGGTAAGTGATTCTGACTCAGATTTAGCTAGAGTACATGAATCTATCATTGAATTCATCATTTGATTCGTGATTTGGGGTGAAAAATTAGAGAAAAATAATAGAAACTTCTAAAATGAATTTTTGAGATCCGAAGAACAAACCGATGTCGGAATTTGATAAAATTGGTATGGTTGAACTCGTATTGGAATGGATGTTCGGATTTCATGAAAATTAAGTCGGGTTAGGAGAGGCGGGTCCCGTGTTGGCTTTTGGTTGACTTTTTAATGTGAATTTTTAAGTCAATGTTTTATTATCCGGAATTGTTTCCGATGTATTTTAATGAAGTTATACAATTAATTTGGGTAGATATGAGTCTCTCGGAGGTCAATTCAAGCAAGAAGGCTATTTTGGAATATCGGCCTAACTTCAAAGAGGTAAGTGTTTGGTCTAACCTTAGCTTGAGGTATTAGGAGTTGAGTCTTATTTGTTATGTGCTAATTGTGAGTACGACGTATAGGCATGACGAGTATCTATACGTTGGTGTCTAGCATGACCGTGAGTCTTATAGTGTGAACTTCATGATTATGTTGAATAACCTATGCTTTAAAGATGATTTCTACTTGTTGTGGAAAGTTAATGAAGTAATTGTGATTCTTGAACATCGAGGAGCAATGGCTCAAGTTATATTATGAATTTGTGAAAGCAAGTGGATTGATTGAACCCTTGGAGCGTTGGCTCAAGTTACAATACGAATTGTGAAATTTTATGAGATGATCGCACACTTTGGAGCATTGGCTCAAGTGTTAGAGTGAGTTATGAAACGAAAGTGGAAGAAAGAGAAAGAGATATATGTCACACCTCCTTTTTCCTACACCTGTGAGGGTGTAAAGGAGTTTTTCCAATTAAAGGACAGTCGGAACGGGATTTATTATTAATTTTCAGAGTCGCCACTTGGGAGATTAATAGTGTCCCAAGTCACCGGTTGAATCCCGATCCGAGGAAATTATGACTCTGTTAACAGTCCGCGAACCAGAACTCCGAGTAAGGAATTCTGTTAACCCGGGAGAAGGTATTAGGCATTCCCGGGTTCCGTGGTTCTAGCACGGTCGCTCAACTGTTGTATTTGCTTTTATCTGATTTTAAAACATATTCTAACCTATGTGCCTTTTATTTTAACCGCTTTTATTTTATGTCTTTTTAATAAGAATTGCAACGTCGTGAAAATGTATCTCGAACCACGTCACACCAGTGCACCCGTGGCTTTTGATGCATTTCGACTCCGTTGAGATTTAGATTTGGGTCACATAAATGTGCACCCGCATTCAGGAAGGTAATATTACTAAAATACGCGCCTAAAGCAGCTACGCTTTTATTATCTTTGGGGAAAACCGTGAAATTCGCTAAACGGTTCACCCGAATTCTAAGTATTTTAACATGAGCGATTAATGGAGGCCCCACAATTTATGTGTTTGGTTTGGCGGGGCGCACTTCATTTATTTTAAAAGGATATCCTAAAAGGTCTTATGATTCTTCTATCTGTGGTTATTTCTACAATTCAAATTAACTCCACTAATGCTTGGCATAGCAGTCCATTACCCATGTTTCAATTACCAAAACCTATGGCGGATTGGATTCATATCACATTGGGCCGCCCATCAGTCCAAACAGAAGGAGAGATTAAGCAGCCTAGATCATGAGGGTCGTTCAAGCACTCAGGCCCAATGCCAGCCCCAATGAGGAAGGAGCTAACGCTGGACGGGGCTGTCTATTAGCAGAAATTGAAGCCAAGCGATTCAGAAATAGGCTATCAAGCCTTAATCCATTAGCAAGCATTAACCAAAACTGAACCTCAATTAAAAAGAACACTGCAACATTTATTTCAAATTGTTCAAATTACATCAAATACTGACTGCAAATTTTTTTAGAAACAGTATGATTGACAGGGAGGTATCAATTCAAAGTAAACAAACTGGAAACCATAATTTTGATAACACAAGGCATACTAATCATTTTCAGATTGATTTAAGCTAACATTACTAAAACTGAACCACTGGAATTATTACTTGAGGAAGTGTTATCGTGCCTGGACTTCGTATAAACAGGGATCTATCTTTTGACCCTTTTTTTTACTCAGTTTCCAATCCTAAACTACAGCGATCACAGAAATCCAACCACACTTCATTGAGACTACTAGTTTAGAAAGAAGGAACATCAGATCCAAAGTTTAACAATCTAATATCGTCCACAGTCCAAGTTATACAATCCAATTTTCAGTCCAGTTGTACAATGTAAACACAAATCTAAAGTAAGCCTAAACAAAGGGCAAATCACTTAGTATCTA
>NW_017671080.1:117063-120894 GCF_001879085.1 Nicotiana attenuata | reverse complement strand
CTCTGAGCTGTTCACCCAACCCTTCATCTGTTGCATTGTTCATGAATTAACATATACCGAGCCTTTGTGTAATTGATGCTAAACTTTGTGTTATACCAGCCCTTCATCTGTTGCATTGTTCCTAAATCAGACCCTTGTATTTCGCACGAATCCCAAAGCATGTTGACTGTGGCCAACTCAGTGTGCCTGCGGTTTTCTCCTGGCTTGACGCCTTTATGTGCACACCAGGTGCCGTGTTGTTTTAATTGGAAAGCTTGGTGGCAGATTTTGATGTCATTTCTCACTTGTTTTGCACAACCGACCTAAGACGAAGGAGTAAAACAAAGTGGGAGGATTGGAGTAAAGGGTAATGGAGAGAGACGATTCCTAACAAGAAACCTACAGAGTAACAATCCATCAGATGTGGATACCGACTCTAACGACCTTGACATGCACCTGCAGCCTACTCTGTTTAGCAAATCTGATGTTCAGCTCTTGTTGTACCTTTTGTCGTGAAACTGGGCTTCAATGCTCCGCTTGCCCGATCCGATTCATAATCCGTATTCGACTTGTAGTGTCCGAAGGGTTTTCACCATCAAGCCTCTCTCATTTTGATTTTTCTCTCAACTCACCGTCGCCTTATGGTGCCCGTGAAGGTTTTCACCAATAAGACTCTCTCATTTTGATCTCTCTCAGCTTTCATCACCTTGGAGGTACCCGTGAGGGTTCTCATCAATAAGACTTTCTCATTCTTCATTTCCTTCGTTTGGACCGGAGTGTTGCCCCTGATATGATTCACCTCTGCTCACTTGACTCGGCATTTCTTGAAGACTGATCGGAAGGTCTTTCTTTGGACCGTAATGTGGGCTTTTGTATAGGGTTAGAAAGGAAGGGTATCAAAGGCTCAAAACAATTCAATCATGGGTTTAAAGTTACAACTTTCGGAATCAGATTTCTCACAGCAACCACAACTTCTGCCCCAGTTTCTTTCTTGGGGGACTTTGGATTTTTGTTTTGGTGTGACTGAACCTCAGAGAAAGGCTGCCTACGTACCCTTTCGGGATCAAGTCAAACGTAGTTCAGGCCATAGAACTACTTTATTGTGGCGATCTTTCTTTCTTCCACTTTTCCTTTTCTTTCTTTTCATTTTTTTTCTTTTCCTTCTCTTCTCTTTTCTCTTTTTACTTTTTCTTTTCTTTTCTCTTCTTTTCTTTTCTTTCCCTTTTTTTCTCTTTTTGCTTTTCTTTTCTTTTCTCTTCTTTTGTTTTCTTTCTTTTCTTTTTTTTTTTGTTTCTCTTCTTTTTCTTTTTCACTGTTTTTCTCTTGTTTCTCCATTTACTTTCCCATTCGAACTTGCGAGTCTGATTAATGATTCCGAAAGAGGGGTATGCAAGAAAATAATCGAGGCTCAAAGGGGTAACAAAGGAAAAAGTGTTTGGATAGCAGAATAAAAATGCCTTCGTCATTCCAATCTTCAAAACATACCAAGTACAAACTGCGCAGTTAAACAAGCTGAGGAAAACACACAACGTCTTTTGATTGCACCAGAATTACTAACCATATTCACATATTTGCCTTCTGTATTTGTCAATTACCTAGCACCATTGGACAACAATCTTGGTACCACGAACGGTCCCTGTAGACCTGGGGCACTCTTGCCTTGGCTTCAAACCGATGCGGCATGATGCATTTTAACAGTATTTATGTTCTATCTGCCCCCAGTTTCACTTGATTTGGGCTTGAAGTGATCTCAAAATGCCTTTACTCATTTCCCTCGAATGTCCTTACGTCTTCAACATTGTTTCCTTGCTTCATTACCAAACTGACTATTAAAACAGGTTGAGAATTATGCGTGCATGTCGTGTCACTAGAATCAGCATGAAAGAATTGTAACAGGAGAAGGGAACGAAATAAGATGACTAGAAATGGCAGGAAACAGAGAACTGCATTAGACTGACGGTGAAAGGGTTTACACAACAAAACAAACAAACTAGACTAGAGGTACAAACTTTGAATAAACCTAGACAGCACTACACAAGCTACTACGACTAGACAAAGCAAAGTGAAAAGATAGAAGGATTTGAGTCACAAGATAATGTCCGGATTACAACCCTGAAAATAACCCGGACAACAGAAATGACAACAAAATAAACCACCAAGACTCCGGAAGATGGAGCGCCTTTCCAACTACCAAACTTGACGTCTTAGCCACTGGATTGCCTATCAAAGTTGTTGGGGCCTTCATTCACCGAGTTTCTGAGAGTATTCTTATACTCCCTGTCGCCATGGATGTGCCCCATCATGTGTAGGTAAAGGATTCTGTGCAATATTCTGGATGCCATTGTCCTGGACCGCAATTATCCCTTCCTGAATCATTCTTTCTATCTCTCTTTTCAAATCTCGGCAACCTTCGACATCGTGCCCCTGGGCACTGGAATGGTATTCACACCTTTTAGAAGGATCAAAGCTTCTTGCACGCTTGTCCACATGATTCGGAGGAACCGGTGTAATCAAGTTATAATGCTTTAGTTTCTCAAACAAGTCAGCATAGGACTCTCCGATGGAGGTGAAAGTTTCCAGCTTCTGTGCCCTTTCTTGCCTGAAATTTTGGTTAGCCCGCAAACTTGCTCCAGGGGGAGTCTTGTAAGCTCTTGGAGATGGGTATGTGTTTTGAGTTGGGTAGGCATTTTGTGGAGTGGGTGCGTGCCATTGCGCCTGGGTAGGATGTTGGGGATATGTATGGGCATGGTGGACAGAGAAGTGGGAACTACGTGGTGGGTAATAATGTTGTGGAGTGTGGGGACGGGGACGAGGTTGATGGTAATATGGGGATGGCCCCCCTGACCAAGTTCTCGAGTCAACTACCGCCACATCTTCTTTCTTTTTCTTTCCAAGTACCCCTCCGCTCTGGATGGCCTGAGTGGTTGCCTTGATTGCTGAATAGCTCATGATTTTGTCGGATTTGAGCCCTTCTTCAACCATACTTCCCCATTTTTCACTACCTCGTTAAAACGATTTTCCCACTGCTGACACCAGGTGACCATAATAAGTAGGCTCCAAAGCCTGCAGAAAATAATCGGCCATTTTGCCTTCCTTCATTGGAGGATCGACCCTTGCAGCCTGCTCTTACCACCGGAAACCGTACTCCCTGAAGCTTTCCCCGGGCTTCTTCTCAATTTTAGTCAGTGACAGACGATCCGGGACAATTTCGAGATTACACTGAAAGTGGCACGCAAATGCCGCCAAATCATCCCACGTGTACCATCGGGCATGATCCTGTCGTGTGTACCATTCCAAGGCCGTACCACTGAGGCTTTGACTAAAGTATGCCATCAATAACTCATCCCTTCCCCCAGCTCCTCTCATTTTACTGCAAAATCCCCTTAGATGAGCTACCGAATCACCGTGTCCATCGTACAAATCAAACTTGGGTAGCTTGAACCCTGCTGGCAACTGTACATCGGGAAACAAGCACAAATCTTTATAGGCCACACTGACTTGGCCACCCAACCCTTTCATGTTCCTGAAGGACTGCTCCAGGCTTTTTACTTTTCGAATCATCTCTTCCTGCTCCGGGTTTTTAAGCGGCTTTTCAGTTTCCAACGGGAGCTCGAAGTGAGGGGTGTAAGAATATGGCTCAGGAACTTTAAAGGTAGGCTCAGGAGGATAGTACTGACCGTCGTGATCTTGAAACAGGGGCTCACTGGAAGATCTTTGCAGTGTGGCAGGTGAAGGCGCCACAAAGACAGGGGTGATTGATGGGGGAGGGTTTTGTTTGGGTGGTGGAGCTTGGGGAAGATAGGAGGTGGTGCCATAACTCTGTTGGTAGAAAGGGAAAGGTGAAGATGAACT
>NW_017671080.1:98180-117038 GCF_001879085.1 Nicotiana attenuata | reverse complement strand
TTCTTATACAAGCCAAAGAATGCTATTTATAGGTGAACTAACATACAGAAGCTTCTATACCCCTACCCTTCCCTAAATTACCATCACATGTAACCTCCCCTAGTCTAGATTTAAATTTCTTTGTTTATTCCCCAACAACTACCCCATCTCCTAACTAAAATTACCTGCCTTAGGTCAATTAAAACCAAGCTTTAGTAAAGCAGACAATCTATCAGCAAACTGAACACTTAACAGATCAAAAGATAATTAATCACCTAGAACTAAAGAAGCCTAAAAAATCAAAACCATTAATAAACCTACAGCATTTAATTGATCAACATTCAATCATACCCGAATTAAAAAGGGTTAATACCTAAATCGAGACAATCCTAAGGAAATCTCTTTGAATTAAAGCTACCAAATCCAAAAATAACAATTAGACCAGATCCTAACTTGACTAAGTAAGATGAACAGGATTATATCAAAACAAACTAACCGTTGAACCAAATAGAACAAAAAATACGACTAAGCTCTAATTAACAACAAACAAATTAATTCACTACAAAGAAACTGTTAAGAAACCTAGGGAAACTTAACTGAGAAAAGAAACTCCGGCAGTCGGGTCATTCCCAAATTCGGCCATTGCTTAGTAGCATTGACTTTATCGACGATCCATGTCCTTAAAGGGAGGTCCAGGGGCCTTTTGACAAATCAGATTTGCGATGTACTTGCCATTTAGGTTTTGCCGGAAAACTTTGAAAGTAGATATTCGAGCCGTGTCTGTCATATTCGAGCCAAGCGGCTATGGGGTGTTGGGTAAGGAGGTTCAAGCGGTCCTAGATGCGGTGATTACATTGTGGGACATTTGCGGTAGACCCGACTTGGCCGGAAAATCTTCTGATGTAGATTTCGACGAGATACGGAGGATTCGAGGGAAACTGACTTGATATTTGGAATGAGGAAGAGAAAAAGAATCTGGGGTGTGATTTTGTGATGGATTGGCCATGGCGGCGTTCGCCCGCCGGCGGTGGGTGGCGGAGACGATGGGTGATCTAGGTCTCTGTGGGAGAGAGAACGAAACGAGGGGGGAGGGTATTCAGACGTTATATATGTATACCAACCCACTTCCCAGCCGTGTGGATCAAAGATCCCGACGGCTGGGATTGAATCCCAACGAAACGGTGTCGTCTCATATCAGAGCAGGCCGGGTAAGGGACGTGATTGGGCTTGGGCGGGTAGGTTTTGGGAAGGGATCTGTTTTGGCTAAGCAAAATTGGCCCAAAATGTGGACCAGCCTATATATTCTCTTTTCATTTATGTTTTTTCTTCTTTTTCAAACAAAGCAAATTAAATCCCTTTTTGTTTTCTTTCAAAATTTAATAAGAATCCAAATTAATTCCTAAAGAGAAATGCCAAACTAATTACAAAAAATGCAAAATGGACCCTTTTGTTATTTTCTTAACATTTTTTTCTTAAAACAAAATTAATTACTAAAATATGAAATTAAATCCTAAATGCAAAAAATGCATATTTTTTGTATTTTCATATGAATTAAAATGCACATATAAAAATGCAACAATTACCAAAAAATGTCACAAAAATCCACAAAATTGCAAAATAATGAAAGAAATCAGTTGTTTGAAATTTCTAGGAATAATTCATATAGGGCAAAAATCACGTGCTCACAGCTCCTTTTTCCTACACCTGTGAGGGTGTAAAGGAGTTTTCCAATTAAAGGACAGTCGAACGGGATTATTATTAATATTCAGAGTTCGCCGCTTGGGAGATTAATGCGTGTCCCAAGTTACCGGTTGAATCCCGATCCGAGGAAATTATGACTCTGTTAACAGTCCGCCGAACCAGAACTCCGAGTAAGGAATTCTGTTAACGCCGGGAGAAAGGTATTAGGCATCTCGGGTTCCGTGTTCTAGCACGGTTTGCCTCAACTGTTGTATTGCTTTTATCTGATTTTAAAAACATATTCTAACCTATGTGCCTTTTATTTTAACCATTTATTTTATGTCTTTTTAATAAGAATGCAACGTCGTGAAAATGTATCTCGAACCACGTCACACGTGCACCCGTGGCTTTTGACGCATTCGACTCCGTTGAGATTAGATTTGGGTCACATAAATGTGCACCCGCATTCAGAAGGTAATATTAACTAAAATACGCGCCTAAAGCAGCTACGCTTTTATTATCTTTGGGGAAAACCGTGAAATTCGCTAAACGGTAAGTTATTTAACATGAGCAATTAATGGAGGCCCCGCAATTTATGTGTTTGGTTTGCGGGGCGCACTTCATTTATTTTAAAAGGATATCCTAAAAGGTCTTATGATTCTTGCTATCTGTGCGTATTTTCTACAATTCAAATTATAACTCCACTAATGCTTGCATAGCAGTCCATTACCCATGTTTCAATTACCAAACCTATGGCGGATTGGATTCATATTATATTGGGTCGCCCATCAGTCCAAACAGAAGGAGAGATTAAGTAGCCTTGATCATGAGGCCGCGTTCAAAGCACTCAGGCCCAATGCCAGCCCCAATGAGGAAGAGCTAATCGCTGGACGGGCTGTCTATTAGCAGAAATTGAAGCCAAGCGATTCAGAAATAAGCTATCAAGCCTTAATCCATTAGCAGCATTAACCAAAACTGAACCTCAATTAAAAAGAACACTGGCAACATTTGTTTCCAAATTGTTCAAATTACATCAAAACTACTGCCAAAATTTTTTAGAATCAGTATGATTGACAGGAGAGTGGTATCAATTCAAAGTAAACAAAACTGGAAACCATAATTTTGATAACACAAGGCATACTAATCAATTTTTCAGATTGATTTAAGTTAACAATTACTAAAATGAACTACTGAATTGTCTTACTTGAGGAAGTGTTTATCGTGCCTGGGACTTCGTATAAACAGGGATCTATGTTTTAACCTTTTTTTACTCAGTCTTCCAATCCTAAACTACAGCGATCACAGAAATCCAACCACACTTCATTGAGGACTACCTAGTTTAGAAAAGAACTGAACATCAGATCAAAAGTTTAAGCAATCTAATATCGTCACAGTCCAAGTTATACAATCCAATTTTCAGTCCAGTTGTACAATGTGAACACAAATCTAAAGTAAGCCTAAACAAGTGCAGATCACTTAGTATCTATTCTAGTATGACAACTGAACACACACATCTCAAGAGGTAAACAGGTGAGCCTTTCATTTCAGTTTATTTCAACTCAAAAGATACATCATCAATCTCGAGAATGTGTACCTGGAAATAAAATGTAAGAAGAAGAAGAGAGGATCAGCAGAGCTCAGAGAATCAGCAAAGGTAATCCAACAGTAACACAGCAATCAACACAGCCAATTTTTTCAGCCCAGAAGTGACTCAGTAATTCCCAGAAATATTTTTAAACCAAATGAAACTGATGTATCAACCCCAAAACAGCATCCAAATACTCAGAAATAAAACACAGGAAAGCAAAACACATCAAACTAAGATCACATTGACTCGAATCTTCCCAAATCCACTGCCCTAGATGACTCAAACTGCTTCAATCCTCAAATATTGAACAAACACAAGGAAATTCAAGTAGCTTTCATCCTATATGAGCTAGAGAATTGAATTCAATGATCAAATCTGAAAATGACCTAAGTAACACTGAATGTAACAGTAATTTTTGGGATTTTTCTATTAGATTGTCTATTGTTTTTGGATTTTTGAAGGTTTGAATTTCAAATCAGATCAGAAATTGGGAGAGGAAGTTTCGGGGGGGAGGGGGACTAGGAGCTCCCAAAAACCTTCTTATACAAGGCAAATGAATGCCTATTTATAGGTGAACAACATACTAGAAGTTCTATGACCTACCCTTCCCCAAATAAGACCTAAATTACCATCACATGTAACCTCCCCTAGTCTGAATTTATTGCTCTTGTATATTCCCCCAAATACCCCATCTTCCTAACTAAAATTTACCCGCCTCTAGGTCAATTAAACCAAGCTTTAATAATGCAGACCAATCTATCAGGCAAACTGAAACATTTAACAGACCAAAGAACTGATTTAATCACACTAGAACTAAATGTAAGCCTAAAAATCTAAAACCATTATAATACCTACACATTTAATTGATCAATATTCAATCTACCCGAAATAAAAACAGGGTTTTAATACTAAATCGGAAAATCTAAAGAACATCTTTTGAATTAAAAGCTACTCAATCAGAAACAACAATCAGACTAGATCCTAAACTTGACTAAGTAAGATGAAAGGGATTATATCAATCAAACTAACCGATGAACCAAATAGACACAAAACAAATACGATTAGGCTCTAATTGACACAACAATTAATTCACTACAAAGAACTGTTAATAAACCTAGGGAAACTTACTGAGAAAAAGAAAAACTCCGGCTAGTCGGGTATATCCCAAATCGGCCATGCTTAGGGTCATTTGAGCTTATCGACGATCCATTCCTTACGAGGGAGGTCCAGGGCCCTTTTGACATCAGTTGCAATGTACTTTGGCCATTTTAGGTTTTGCGCCGGAAAACTTGAAATAGATATTCGAGCCGTTCTGATCATATTCGAGCGCAAGCCGGCTAATGGGGGTTGGGTAATGAGGAGTCAAGGCGGCCAATGGTGTTAATTTGGGACCATTTGGCGTTAACCGCGACTTGGCCGGAAAATCTTCTGATGTAGATCGCCGAGATACGGGAGGCATTCGAGGGAAAATGACTTGATATTTGGAATGAGGAAGAGAAAAAGAATCTTGGGGTGTGATTTGGGATGGAATGGCCATGGCGTCGTTCGCCGCCGGCGGTGGTTCGGCGTGGGTGGCGGAGACGATGGGTGATCTAGGGTCTCTGTGGGAGAGAGAACGAAACGAGGGGGGGAGGGTATTCAGACAGTTATATATTGTATACCAACCACTTCCCAGCCGTTGGATCAAAGAATCCTCGACGGCTGGATTGAATCCCAACGAAAACGGTGTCGTCTCATTTAGTCAGAGCAGGCCGGGTAAGGGACTTGATTTGGCTTGGGGCGGGTAGTTTTTTGGAAGGGATACTTTTGGGCTAAGCAAAATTGGCCCAAAATGTGGACCAGCCTATATATTCTCTTTCATTTATTTTCTTTCTTTTCTTTTTCAACAAAAGCAAATTAAATCCTTTTTTGTTATCTTTTCAAAATTTAAAAGAATCCAAATTAATTCCTAAAGAGAAATGCAAACTAATACCAAAAAATGCAAAATGGACCCTTTTTGTTATTTTCTTAACATTTTGTTCTAAAACAAATTAATACTAAAATATGAAATTAAATCCTAAATGCAAAAATGCATATTTTTGTATTTTATATGAATTAAAATGCACAAATAAAAATGCAACAATTACCAAAAAAGGTTACAAAAATCCACAAAATTGCAAAATAATGAAAGAAATCAGTTGTTTGAAATTTCTAGGAATAATCATATATGGGCAAAAATCACGTGCTCACAATATCAATTGTTCCCTTGCCGGGATTGTTGATATTATTGATTGTTGTTCCACTGCCGGGATTTAATTGTTTGATTGTTGTTCCCTTGCCGGGATTCTATTTTAACTTGTCTATCCCCTCGCCCCATTGTTTGTGATTGTTGTTTGGGGTGAGGAAGAGTGATAAAGCACGAAGGGTGATGCCGTGCATTGTGTTTTGTGAGGAAAGAGTGTAAAGCACGAAGGGTGATGCCGTGTATGATTATGATGAGAAAATGTAAAGCACGAAGGGTGATGCCGTGCTGCACGATGTACCATTCCGTGCTATTATATTGATTTTATGGTAAGGATGAGAGTAAAAGCACGAAGGGTGATGCCGTGCAGTTTATATTGATTCGTATGGTGAGGACGAAGTAAAAGCACGAAGGTGATGCCGTGCACTTGTTACTTGATTTTATTTCGATGTTATAGATTCCCTTACCCTATTTGCATTGTGTTTGTTGCTGGGTGAGGAAGAGTGTAAAGCACGAAGGGTGATGTCGTGTATTTTTTGGTGAGAGAGTGTTTAACGCAAGAAGGGTGATGCCGTGCACTTTCTGTTGCTGTGTTTACTTGTTATTAACAATTTCAAGTGTATTAACTGTTTAGATCATTTACTTTTAAGATCCTTTGTGTTGGAATCATAGTGTTACAATACCCTCGCCTTATTTTTTTTATATATGTTCGATACTTCAAATTTCAACAATTGCTACATTTTCACCTCAATTGATTTCTCAACTAAATTTTCCCTTAAACCTTTTGAGGTTGTACTTTACTTAAAAAGGAAATTTCTACTATGTTTTGATTTATTGATTTCTCATATTAAAGGTAATGATTTATTCGATATTGTACTTTAATTGAGAAGGGTATTTTCTTTATCAAATGATTTCTAAAAATAACTTCATCTTTTCTTGTTGATTTTCTAATTGGGCTGGAAGCTGTACTCTACTTTATGTTAAGCGAATGAGGCTCCTTGAATATTCTTAATTGTATTGGGTATGGAACCTATGAACTGAGTAACATGAGATATTGTGGTGCAATGCGAGACAGAAATATGTGGGCACAAGGTGCCGGGGAAAATATTATAGTTTTATTTAATGGCACGTGAGTTGTCCGTGCGGTTGTAATACAAATATGGGCACGAGATGCCGTAAAAATATGAAAGTGGGCTGAGACCTATATTATTATGATTATGAAATGAGGCGTCACAAGGTGACCCTTACTCGAAAGAATTATATTCGAAAGATGCTTATTTGAAAGATATTTATTTGAAGGAAATATATTCGAAATATATTTATTGAAAAGCATATTATCTTAGAGATAATTACTTGAAGGATTTATAGGCGAAAGATTTATATTTGAAGGACTTCATTAATTGATTGCACTTGTATTTATTATTTGTTGAGAAACAATTATGTTGTTCTTGTTGCCTGTTATTTATATCACTGGTTGATCATTGTTGCCATCATTGTTATCTGCTTCCTATTATTTTGTACGCTATCTTGCACAGGTTTATTTGATAGTCTGGTCCTAGCCTCGTCACTACTTCGCCGAGGTTAGGCTAGGCACTTACCAGCACATGGGGTCGATTGTGCTGATACTACACTTCTGTACATTTTTGTCTACAGATCCAGGTATTTGATCGATAGTAGCTATTCATTGCGGTGGAGACTCAAGGTAAACCTGCTGCAGCGTTCGCAGTCCTCAGAGTCACCTTCAATTGTACTTATTTCCATTTGTTCCCTTTCTTTCGGAATAGTGATGTATTTATTTGTATAACTACTCTTAGAAAGGCTTGTGACTTGTACTACCGGTTTTGGGAATTGTAAATTGTTTAGGAAAATTTCATTTGAAGTTAATAAATATCAATGTCATTTCAGTAAATGTTAGGCTTACCTAGTTTAGAGACTAGGTGCCATCACGACTCCTTTGGAGGGATTTTTGGATCGTGACAAGTTAGTATCAGAGCTCTAGGTTCATAGGTGCTACAAGTCATAAGCGAGTTTAGTAGAACCATGAGCAAAAACAGAGAAATCCCACTTGGGTCACTGGTTACAATTGGGCTAGGAAGGATTTAAGACTAGGAAGGACCGGGTCCTTAGTTCTTCGCTTGAAGCAGTTTCAGCACATCTTAAAGAATACCATCATTCTTCTCCTTTTACTTTGCAAGCTCATACTTGAGATAGTCTCTCTCAGCCTCTACTTCAGCCAACCTAGTCATCAATCATTCAATCTTCTCCTTTTACTTTGCAAGCTCATACTTGAGATAGTCTCTCTCAGCCTCTACTTCAGCCAACCTAGTCATCAATCATTCAATCTTAACATCATTAACCATTTTCTTCCATTATTTGAGCCTTTTTGCTCTTTTGGTAGACGTGGTTGTTTTAGTCACAACTGAACCCTCTGCCACAACCTTTGTTTCTTGAGAAATCTTTCTTTTTTGGCACTAGGTATGGTTACTTTCACATCTTTATCTTCATCCTCATGAACCAGATTCATCTCCTCAATCTGGACTACTCTACTTGGCTTACTAGTTCTTTTTTCAAAACGACTTTCTTGACACTCTCAGGTAAGGCCTTTTTACATTGGCCTTACTCTGCTTCTTCTTCTTTTGATTGTAACTATCTGACACCTTTTGCAGCAGATTGGGACTCTTGTTTATTTTAGCACGAGAAGGAACTGGTTCATGAAACCGTTTCCTTAACTTAACCGGCCCATCCGTTGCACTTCTATTACCAGAAACATCACTTATCTCCTGTGATTCTATCCTCATACTTTCATTCATAGTCTCATCATTATAACTATTCTCTTCACTCCATACCACCATTGCGATGGTCTCATCATGTAATCTATAACCAATGGGTGAATCGAAGCCACTTGTTCTTCCACCCTTCCCCTCGAATCAGCCTCAACACCCTTGCTCTCCTTTTATTTTTACTTTTCATTTTTACCACCAAATTCTTTATTAACAAGATTTCCTTTTTCAATACCAGCCACACACACCCAACTAGAACAAACCCATTCTCAAGATTTTCTGCAATTTCAGAACCAAAATCAGAGGTGAGAAACGTAGAGGTTACCTGTTCAGTTTCAGAAGAAACTAGTTCTTCCCCCTTAGTCATAGACCAGATCATCAAAATTCTATGGTTCTTTTGCTTGACTGACTTTTAGCATCTCACTCAATTTCTTAGCTTGTTCTCTACTGGCCCCTGTGTTGCATGCAATCATTATAATATGCTTTTTGTTGGGGGTTTGAGTGGTTGAAAGTGTGGGTGAAGGTTCTTTGGGTGGTGAGGAAAAGTTTACTGAGTTTTTGGGATTCTCATGGGTGTTTACCATTTGTTCAGTTCAGAAACTTGAGAGAAATAGAGACTTTTCAGGTTTTGGATATTTTGATATATCGAAAAAATTTGAGATAAGAGGGTAAGGTCAGATCAATTTAAAGATGAAAAGGTTTGGTCTATAACAACATTCATTTTGGAGGTTAGAAGTCTTTTATCTTGGGAGTTTCAGTTTGAGAAGGCGCCAAACTCTTCCCCAATTATTTCGGCAATTATGGTGCATGGATCTCTTGATGAAACTAGTTCATTTGTAGTTAATTGGTTCAAAAATAGTTTGGATAAAGTTGGATTCTTTTCAGTTCATGATCCATATACAGTTATTTCAAATTATGCGGAGTGTAGAATATATACCTTATAAGCTCGATGAACCAGGTTCTTCACTGAAAGTTCTCTTGTGTAAGACTGATTTTTTTCAAGAAAATAAGGATAATATCATTAGACATCAATGAGACATTTAGCACATGGCACAAGAGTATACTAATAAAAGTATGAGACTGAGCAATATCTAATCTGATTATTTACAAAATTCACAAATTATCTAACCAATCATTGAGTTAGAACCGGTTCCTCTTAGATGATCTTAATCATCCCTAATTCTAACATGTTCCTTTCAAAGTGATCTCTACTTAGAGTTGTTGTGAAGATGTCAGCTATTTGCTTGTCAGTAGCACAAAATTCCACAGTGATCAAACCCTTTTCATAGTTGTCCCTCAAAAAGTGATGACTAATATCTATATGCTTAGTTCTCTTGTGATGAGCCGGTTCTTGGTCATACTAATTGAACTAGTGTTATCATAAAAGATAGGGATACAACCAAAGTCCATTAATTATTATTTGATCCACAACAATTGAGCACAACATGAGGCGGCACAACATACTCTACTTCAGCAGTAGATAAGACCATAGAATTTTGCCTTTTGGTAGCCCAAGACACAAGACATGAGCCAAGAAAGTCTGCCATACCAGAGGTGCTCTTTCTTTCCACAAGAAAACCTACATAATCAACATCAGCATATCCCACTAGGTTGAAGTTACTACCTTTTGGATATCAAAGACAAAGGTCAGTAGTGCCTTTCAAGTATCTCAAGATTCTCTTGACAACAGTCAAGTGAGACACCTTTGGATTTGCATGAAATCGAGCACAAAGACCTATACTGAAAACAATGTCAGGTCTCCTAGCAGTTAGATATAACAGAGAACCAACATTCCCCTATACAACTTCTGATCAACAGATGAACCAGGTTCATCTATATCCAATTTCGTTGATGTTGCAATAGGAGTGTCAATTTCTTTGGATGTTCCTTCCTGGTTTTGTTACTGAGGAATAGATTCATGGATAGGTTCCCTCGAGGTTTGAGGATTAGTTCCTTTCTAGTCGGTTCCCCCTGTCATGTTGCCCTGGGTGGAAGGACCTGTTCCATCACTTGTTCCTTCCTGTGATGCATCTATAGGCTGGACTGTGGTTTCACCATTTGAATTGCTTATCAGCCCAAACTCTTCATTATCTTGTTCCTGCCTCTCAAAAAGAATGTTAGTTTTAGAAAAAATAATATATACACCTTTTTTCTACATGCATAGTTCTTTTATTGTATATCTTATAAGTTTTACTATGTGAAGAATATCCCAAGAATACTCTCTTATCACTTATGGGATCAAACTTTCTTAGGGAATCTTTTTCATCATTGCAAACAAAGTACTTGCATCTAAGTGCCCTAAGATGGTATATATTTAGCTTTCTCCCTTTAAGTGACTCATAGGGAATCTTCTTAACAAGAGCTCCAGTCATGCAACTATTTATGATGTAGCATGCAGTGTTCACAGCTTCTGTCGAGAAGCTATGGGGCAATTTACTAGCAAGTAGCATAGTCCTAGCCATTTCCTCTAATGTCCTATTTTTCTTTCAACTACTCCATTTTGATGTGGAGTCTTAGGGGCAGAAAAGTTATGACCTATGCCATGCTCATCACTCAATTCAGCAAATTTAACATTCTCAACTTTAGTACCATGACAAACCTAATTGATGCAAGTTGATTACCTAGTTGTTTCTGAGTTTTTCTATCAAATGAAGTGAACATTTCAAATGTTTTATCTCTAGATGTTAAAAAAAGTGTCCAAGTAAAACTAAAGTAATCATCAACAAGCACCATCACATATCTTTTACCACCTCTACTTAATATTCTTATCGGACCACAGAGATCCATATGGACCAGTTCCATCGTTCCGGTGGTACTTACCACTTTCTTGCATTTAAAAGAGGATCTTACCTACTTCCCCCTTGCACAATCCTCACAAACTTTGTCTTCCTTGAACTTGATGTTAGGCAGTCCTATCACCAGGTCCTTGGAGAATAATTTGTTGAGTTGACTCAGACTTGCATGTCCAAGTCTCTTGTGCCACAGGAGGGGATCATTGTCTAACACACTTAAGCAAGTGAGTTCATTTTTTGAGAGTGTGGACAGATCTACAATGTAAATATTGTTTACTCTTTTTCCTTGCAAAACAATCTTGTCAGTGGTAAGATTTATCACAAAACAATTGGTAGAGGTGAATGCTACCAAGTTACCTCTGTCACACAATTGTGATACACTGATTAGACTGTATTTCAAGCCATCTATCAAGTAGACATTTTCAATAGAGTGGGAGTCTTTCTTACCTACATTTCCAACCCCAATGATCTCACGTTTCTTTCCATTTTCAAAGGAGACATTTCCTCCTTTGAGGTCCTCAAGTAAAAGGAACTGGTTTTTGCTTCCTGTCATATGCTTTGAGCAGCTACTATCCATGTACCATATTTGGCTGCTCCCCTTCCCTTGAACAAATATTTTATTCTTTTGACTAGCCTTTTCTTTTGCAGTACATTCACTTTTGTAGTGACCAGTCTTACCACAGTGTGCAGATTTTGTTCTCGGGAAGTATGAGGTACATGCTTTTGGGATCCCACTTAGGTGCAGGGGTCTCGTAGCCAAGTCCTCTCTTATTGCTACTATGGTGTTCTTGTATCCATGAAAGTGCATCAGAGGACCTATTCCATTTACAGGTTCTGTCTAGCTCGTGCTTGACCTTGCTTAGATCCTCCTTTAGGACTCTTATCTGCTCATCTCTTTTGTACAACTCATCTTTCATTTTTCCTAGGTTTTCTTCTAAAGTGAGTTGTGTGTGATCAGTTTTCTTTTTACCTGTTCCTAATTTCAGTTTTAGATTTTCAGATCTAAGCTCTAGGATAGTGGTTTCAAGTTCAAGAACCTGGTTCTTTAACTCAGCATTTTTACTATCACTTTCACTAGCCCTAATTTCCAGATTTTTGCACTTAGATTTCAAAATCACACACTTCTTAGACAGCTGTTTCTTTTCATTGTTTAGATCCTCAGATTCATCAATGAAATCCAAGAGTAACTCATATAGCCTTTCTTTAGACAAAAATTTAATCTTGTCTTTTAGATGAATTACACTTACCACAGATTCCTCATCAGATTCTCCAATGGCCATAAATGCTTGTTCATCTCCATCTTCATCCTCTGAGTCCTCATCTAAGCTTTCTCCCCAGACAGCAACCATAGCCTTTATTGATCCTTTGTTCTTCTTGGGATGAACCTGTTCCTTCTTCCTATTTCTGCATTCAGCTCTTTCCTTCTTCCATTCAATTTCCCATTGAGGGCAGTTTTTGATATGGTGATCAGTCTTCCCACACTTGTAGCAACCCTCATTGGTCTGTTTTTCAGGAACCCTTGGTTTGTTGTAGCTTCCACTTCTTGAAGAACCCTTTCCTCTCATTAGGTACTTCTTGAAGTCCTTTGTCATCATAACCATTTCATCCTCCTCCAGATCAGAACCTTCGGTGATTCTGAGTGCTAGGCTCCTTTTCTTCTTGGGTACATCCATCTTCATGGTTTGCCTTCTAAGTTCATAAGCAGTAAGATTTCCAATTGACTCATCCAACTTAAGAGTGGCTATGTTCTTTGATTCCTGAATAGCAGTAATTTTGCTATCCCAAGAGATCGGCAGAACCCTTGTCAAAATCTTCTCAACTTTGTCTTCTTCAAGAATAATCCTTCTAAGAGACTTAAGTTCATTTGTTAGTGTGGTGAACCTTGTATACCTCTCTTGGATGATTTCCCCTTCCTTCATAGTGAAATTCTCATATAGAGAATACAGCAGTGTTCTTCTGGACCTCTTCACCTGAGGTGTTACTTCATGAGCCACTTGCAAAGTCAACCAGATTTCCTTAGTAGTGGTACAGCTTTGAATTCTACTGTAATCGTCTGGTCCAAGTCCACACACAAGCCATTTCTTGGCCTTAGCATTCTTTTTCCATTTCCTCAAGTCCTCAGCAGTGCAGTCAGCTCTTGTTTTGGCACATCTACTCCTTCAGTATTCTTCTTCGTGGTAGCCAGGGGACCATTAGTGACAATGTCCCATAGCTCATAGTCTTCTCCTATTATGCGGTCTTTTATTCTGTTTTTCCACCAGGAGTAGTGCTGTCCATTAAAAAGTGATGGCCTAGCAGTGGATTGTCCTTCCTAATTTCCAGGTGGTGCACTCATCTTGATCTTTTCCTAAGGTGTTAGCCTCTTCAAGGATAACCTGCTCTGATATCAATTGATGTTTTAACATCAATACCACACAAGAGGGGGGGTGATTTGTGTGGTGTCCAATTTCTCGCGTGCACAGATTATAGAAGGACCTGGTTCTTCTATGTGTTCCTTATACTACTGTTGCGGAATAATAAATGTAGAAATTAAAGAATACAAGGATTTTTACGTGAAAAACACCTGCCTCAAAAGGTGAAAAAATCACGACCTACTTTCCAGTAGGATTACTCTTCACTAAATCACTCAGCCAAAAACTGTAAACCTAGGGTTAACTCTAATCCTGTTGTGGCAAACAGCCTCTAACTGTTACGAAAACTTCAAGTTAACTCTAACTTGAATACTCAGAGTACCTATTACAATTGCATCTAGATAAAGCTGAAAGTGTACTCAAAACGCCTACTACACTTTGAACTAGAAATAAAGAAAGACACATAAAACTCTTTATGGAGCTGGTTCTTCAATCTGGTTCGTGTAGCTTCAGGATCGCACTCTTTAAACTCACAGGAATCGCTCACAAAATGCCTTGCCATTTTGCTCTCAATTCTTGCTTAACTTCAGTATGTGTGCATCATCTATAAAAGAGAACAACATTGATATTTATAGAGTTAGTAAATAAATATTAACTAGAGTTCTAATGCTTTACTCTTCCTTGGTGGAAGAGTTCTAGTCAACTTCAACTTCTAACTCTTCCCGTATCTTGGATAGATTTCTCTTCAAGTAAGGAATCCTGCTCCTTATCAAATATGCAACCTTTTCGTTCAAGGAATATCAGATATAACCACTTATACTTATCCCTTTTACGTGCAAGCCTTTTGCTTGATTCTGTCTGTCACCTCTGCACACTGTCCATGGACCTGGTTCATGCATGTGTTCCTTTGTCAATCATCAAAATAAACTTACTCAGGCCAACAGTACTTCTATAAATTAAGGATCGTTTCTTCTCATTTAGTAGCAACTACAATATAGTCCTTAAAGGTTTTGAGAGCCTTGTTTAGGTGGAGAATTTGTGAGACAAGTATATATTGTCACTTGTATGTGCCTCTTTGTAACATTATTCTCTCGATATTTTGTATTTTCTTTTATATAGTAGGTTACTCATCTCCGCCTATGGACATATGTCAATTGATCGAACCACGTTAAATGTTTGTATCTCTTTTGGTATATTTCTCTTTTGTTATCTAATTTATCGTCGTACAAAGTTTGCTTTGTTAGCTTCCGCATGACACCTGATTATTCGATCCTAACACTATAATATTACGACATAATAAGAAGAAGAAGAACAATAATAATGATAGTAGTAGTAGCAGTAACAAATGTAACAAAAATAATAGTAAGAATAAGGTTCTTTATTTATTAATAACTTAGAAGCCGAAAAAAATTAATTAGAAAGGAGGGACAAAATTAGATATCAACAAGGCCTACGTATCTAGTCTAGAATAAAAAATAAAAAAAATTTATCTAAATATTGAGGGAAATATTCAGCCTAAAAGGAAAGGGAAACACGTGTTCGTAACATTCACTAATCTTATTCCTAATCAAATTCGACTGTTACTAAAAACCTATTTAAATACTAATGTAGCAAACATTAAAATCCTGCATTTTCGAAACAACATTTTGCAAACATATTTTGTGCTATGAAGACTTTATTAGGAAAACTTGCAAAAAAATTAAAAAATTTGAGAAAAATCGAGATTGAATAACCCGACTTTGTTGGTATGGTTTATAAATTTAACAACCCGATACCATTGATTTAATTTGATAATTGAAGAATCCGAACCAACCTGACCTATGTACATCCCTAACTTATAAAGGTTTTTGTCTTACCCCCCTCTTTGCTGTGAGTACTTTTTGGCCGTGTTACCTGGTTATGTCATCTATAACAAAATTTTCAGAATGATTTTTAAAAATAGCCAGATTTACAACTGGTCGTTCAAAAATAGCCTAATTTCAAAAGTAATCGAAATTTAGCCACTTTTTATGTAAAGATAAATCTGAGCGAAAACACTGTTCAAAACCCGGAAAATACTCCAGTATATTATGCTGGAGTTCCAGCATAAGTATACTTGAACTCCAGCATATTATACTGGAGTTCCAGAATAGTATGCTGGAACTCCAGCATAATATGATGGAGTTCCAGCATAAATACACTCCAGCATAATATACTGGAGTTCCAGCAAGTATAATGGTCCAGTATAATATACTGGAGTTTGGAGCACCAGTGCTCCAGTCTCCAGTATATTATACTGGAGCCAGCAAAGTATACCGGTCCAGCATAATATGCTAGAGTTCATACACAAGTGCACCGAAACTCCAGTATATTATGCTGGACCGATCTCTATTGCAGCAAAACGGTGGCAATTTTTCATTGACTTGGTAAACGCTGGCTATTTTTGATTGACCAGTCCGAAAACTGACTATATCGTGAAATTTTGGCAAATTTTCATGGTCCAAGAGATATGAGATACGTAAAATTAGTAGTTTAGTTACATAATAACATATAGTTTCTCCCAATAGTGAACCATACAAATAACTAATTTATAAATTACAACTTAGAAGTGTGTTTGGTTAGAAGGAAATTAATTTTCACGAAAACAGTATTTTTTGTGTTTGATTATAGGAAAGGAAAGAGATTTTTTCCTATATGTACCACATTAGAAATTTATTAACCTTTATGTACTATAGGAAAGTATTTTTCAAGAAAAGGGGGGAAAACGGAAAATGACCTTCTTGATTACAAGTGAAACTCATTTTCCATTATAATTATCTCAACTTTTGACTTTATATCACTAGCTCCAACCAACATAGTAATATTCTTATCAACCACTAATACTGAAAAGTTTCATCAAAAGACAATCCAATTTGCAGAGATTATTATTAATCTTAAAATAGTTTTACCCATGGCAGTGAATGCAAGTGCGCTTACTGAGTTGTTGCTTTCGACTCTATAGTCTGCATCTATTTTTACAAAAACTTAGGCTTAATGCACAAATTCAAAACATTTTATAACTTTAGCAACATGCTCATCTTCTCCACAAGTGTAGCAAGACTGCAAAATTATTTCCAAATTGAATCACAAAAGAAACGTGGCACGAGCTATACAACCACCAAATTTAGATACAGATTTTCACCATAAAATCTAACCAATTTATAACGCAGAAGGGCTAAAACAATCAATGTTTGTTGCGTATAGTTTGTGCAAAAGTTATACAGACTGAAATTTCACCTTTAACTCACCTTCTTGAGAACCGGGCTATAGATAACCGGTCGCCAACATGAACATCCTGGTTCATTAGCACAAAAAACTGAATGCATAATTGTAAACAAAAAAAGGTATTTAAACTCAACAATGTGCTATTTGTAACATGCTTTTGGTCTACTTCATCCATCTACCATTGTGCTGCTTAAGCAAAGGGAAACAGAACATCCTACCAAATCTCACCCCTGGCTCCAACTTATCATAATTACTTTAGGTGTTCTCTTAAGCCGGAAAATAGTGAATAAGAAGATAACTAAACCATAAAACAAATGTAGGAGAGGAAGCCCCACATGTTGCAGCACAGTGTTGTCAAAAGCGAAAAGCTCTAAACAGCACCTTAGGTCTATTGGGCGTTAAGCGCAAATTGCACTTAAAAGTGTTGGCTTTAGTAAGGAAAGGTGCAATGAAGGGAAAAAACAAAAATATATATATATGTAATTCAAGAACAAAGTAACAAATTCATTCATAATGTTTTCCTTTACAGCTATTACACTTATTTTCTAATCATATTTGTTGTTTAGTGCCACTTGATTCACGATAAAATTCATGGGCAATGAGGCGCATGTCTTAGTGTCTTGCCTTACACTGAAGCGTAGCTTACGCGACGCGAACCACCCTCCCTGAGCTTTTCTGAGCTTCAGGACTTAAGATTACCTTAAATGAGCCTTTTGACAACACTGTTGCAGCATTATCCTATCAAGATCCATGGAATTTCATAGCAGCAACAAAATCATGCACTCAAAAACGAATCCAGATACTCACAAGAACCCACCCCATTCAACCAGCGTGCTGCATCATCCAATTCTTGAACGACATACCATTGCAAGCTCATTGTACAGTCATGAAACGGGTTTTACCAATCGTTTTCAAGCTCTTCCTCCTGATGCAAATCCAAAGTGATACATCACCATGGTTTGGCAGCTCCGCAGGGTATAAGGGATGACTTGAGCTGGCAACAACAGCTTGTTCAGAGAAACCACACCTTGTAATATAAGGTCAACCTTCTGCAACAGAAGATACAGCTGCATAACTCAAGCGAATTCGATTTGGCAAAGGCCTTGCAATGAGACTGTCAATCACCCAACCTGCTACTTCACCATCATTTTTAACATGATTAAACTCTCTCTCAACATACTCCAAAGATATCTGCAGCCTTCCCCCAGGCCTGCAGTCATTAGCTACACTGCTGGACTTGATTCCTGCATTTTTCTCCAACCAGTACAGGTAATTGACATGAAACAATGACTTCAACATATCTTGTGGTGATGAACTTTCTTTCAGCACAATCTGCTCCAACAAGTGCAAAACAAATGCAAAAATGTTAGCTAAGCATGAAGTGATTGTGAGTTACAAAATGGATTCTGCAGAACCCTCCTATTTACTTTTCTTTCGTAATTAATAAACAAAATTATTGGTCAAATGGTTGGGTTGCATCTGAAGTGGAGTTCCAATACACGAGATATACTCTCTTGAAAAAACTTGAAAAGGGAAATATTATTCTTTCCACTCAAAACCTAATAGGTGCTATTTAGGCCCCGTTTGGCCATGAGTTTTGCCAAAATAAATTTGGGATTTATTTTCAAAACTCATGTTTGGCCATAAATTTTGCCCATATTTTGGCCAAATCCCAAATCCCAAATTTCAAATCCCAAAATCAGCTATTGAGCTGATTTTGGGCCAAAATCCCAAAACTTGGGAATTATATACATGTTTTTCCAAAATAAAGTGGGAAAATATGTTTTGAAAACGTATATCCAAACACATTTTCATCTTCAAACCAAACTTCACCCAAATCAGATTTTTCAAAACAAATTTGTGATCTATGGCCAAACGCTAGCTAAGTTTAACTTGCTTGAATCCCCAATATTCATAGTGAATGTCCTGGTGAGAGGGCCGGGGCCGGGGCCGGGGGGGTTGAGGGCAAGGAGGTTTGAAAGGCCGAAATATGATCAACTGTTCCCGATAAAAGAAAGGTTCTTTAAGCAGAGCAATCAGAAATTTGAGCTCTAACTCTTTATTAACCTAGGAAGTTAACACCACTTGCAGATGGTAGACCAAAATAAAACTTTAGCTGGAATTTACAGGTCAGTCTAAACAAGTGATGTCTCAACAATGAAATTAATGAGGAGCTCTAAAAGAACAGAGAGAGGTTGGGAGGTTGGGGGGGGTTGGGGGGGGG
>NW_017671080.1:96976-98160 GCF_001879085.1 Nicotiana attenuata | reverse complement strand
AGCCTCTATGGATTGCAGGAAAATGTAAGAGGGAGGATAATAACAAGCAAGCAAAAGGAAGATTTACTTACACAAAATCTTCCTTCTTGCTCAGTCAAAATGTAACCTTCATTCTTGTACAGTTCAAACAGAGCAAGCACATCTTCTCGACTAGTAGCAACATCAGAAAGTTTAGAACCTAGCTGCAACCGCTGCACAATCCTAGCAGCTGCTTGCTTAGCATTGACAGAAAGCACTTCCGTTTGTGTCTGAGAAGACTACATTAATCAGAGAATATAGTCTATTTTCACAATTTACAAGTCAAAACCAAATGATATCTTTAACCAGAAGATGGCATCAACAGAGAAACTTTTGTCCCATTCTAAACAAGGACCACAGGTAACAGTTAGGGCCATTCCTACTCACTAGGTCATCCTTGGTACTCATTGTTACTCAAGATTATGCCTATCTCGTGAGTTGTTAGTTATTACATTTTTTCCTTTTGTGTTGGAATAGGTTAACTTTTCTTAATTCTTTCTACTTGTTTACATTGTTCCTACTCTTATTTGATGTTAGTAGTTGAGCATGAACACAGTGCATTTATCCTCTATATCTTGATAAAACAGTTAAGCTGACCGTATATTGTCTTTCTGAGGATATATCCATCTTTTCTATTAGCAACTTATAGAATGATACTATAAGAGTATCCCTACCTCCCATGCACCACCCCAAAATAAACATGTTTTATTGCAGAAACATAGATCAGAATCTCTGCAGTGTAACTTATATTCGAGGATGCGTGAAAATTTGTTTACATAGTAAACCATCAACACACAAAGAATAACTAAATACAGGTCCTGAAGTTTGCCCAGATGTGAGGGGAAAATGTCATATGAAACTAGTAAAAGTGAACGCAAACTCACTTCATGTGCTGCCTTTAGATTTAAAAGAGCAGCTGGGAAAACAGGCTCCTCATCATTGACCTCTTTAACAGAAGGAACTAGACCACTGAGCAGATACTCACTGAAGACTAAACCTGTCAAAAAATAGACACACTAACATAAGATTAAACAAGGACAGATTAAGTGACAAGTCTCAACTACTTATTAGAACCTAGTAAGAATTCTATTAAATTAAAGCAACAAAAGATTGGGCAGGATCAGCATACCTAGCTAAATCATCAAAAGACCTGTAGATTTCAAAAA
>NW_017671080.1:96852-96956 GCF_001879085.1 Nicotiana attenuata | reverse complement strand
AAAAAAAAAAAAAAAAAAAAAAAAAAAAAAAAAAAAAAAAAAAAAAAAAAAAAAAAAAAAAATCCATTCTTTCTTCCCTTTTTCTTTTTGTGTGTGTGTGTGCT
>NW_017671080.1:55706-96832 GCF_001879085.1 Nicotiana attenuata | reverse complement strand
CATATTTATTCATTCTCAACAATTCTTGAATTTTCCATCAACTTTTGACATATCGTTAAATGTGTTGTCCTTTAGCGTTTTAACCTCTAGCTTGTCTCCCCCTTAGCAAGTCTATGCAAGAGCATGGGGTGCCCAAAAAAAACACAAATAACTCAGCTTTATCTCGTTTTCTTTTCTTCTTTTTTTCCTTCCGCTGGTTACTAGATTTATCTTCTATTCTCCATTCTTTTGTATTGTCAGATTTCGATAAATTGGATAGGTTCTTTGACGTACTATAGCTGTCAGTAGTATCCAAGTGCACATGCTTAGATTGGACACTTTTCCGGTGCTTAATAAATAAAGTCAATATCTATAATCCGTAACCAAATTGTAATGCTAATGTGACCAACGCTGCAAAGTCATGTCATATAAGTTGTCAATGCATATGCACACGTTCCGTAACTAACCACCATAACATCTTCACCTTCACCTATCTTACATCATTCAGGACAGAAACCTACAACTAGGTCTGAAATGTACTTTCCAGACACTAAAGTGATTGCATTATAGATCATGTCTTGAACACTCATTCTTTTTTCTTTTTTTGATCAAGATCTTGAACACTGACTCTATCAGTAGAAACAAAAAGAATAGGGCACTCTAGTATAAAAGAATTGACTGATATCAGTTTAATCCACAAAAAAAGTATAAAATAAACGTCCTTGTGCTTTTAAAAATTGATTGCTTTTGTCTTAAGATATAATAAATAAAAAAGAGAAGTAAGTACTTGCACGATAAGGATTTAAAGTCCTTAGTTGAATGGACTGATATGACTTCAGATTACAGAACATGTGGATCCAAGTTATCACTCCAAAAGAAGCAAGAGCAAGAGATGTAGAAGAGCGGGTGCAGTTAGCCAGTGCAATGCCAAGCATGATTCCAACTCCTTTGCTCACCATTCCTTGAGCTTCACCCTTTGCAATCACCTGACATATTAACTGATTCAGAATAGAAATTTTTTCTTCCAGTAACTCCTCACAAAGCATATGCACAAATGTAGGTACAAGTGGTTCTTCTAGGTAATCAAGAGACAGGTTGGAACATTAGAAATTTCATGCCCCAAACATATTTTGACAAACAAAGCCAGTATATAGAAGTAAAGAAATTACCTCAGCGAAATTCCTCTGAGCAGCAAAACCCGCATAGAAGCAGCTTCTTGTAGCAGCCTGTAAGCCAAAGGTTTTTGTTTATTGTTGTTTACTGTATGAACCTTAATCTCATTTATTTTTTCTTTTTTTCTACTGGGGCTAGGGGTGGGATTGTGTGGGGGGAAATAACATCCAATTGTTCCCTGGACTGAAAAATATAAATCACATAAATTAAGGAAACGCCTAAGGGAATCTTGCAGTACATCTTTAAGACACAATACCAGCAATATATAGTTCATTTGCAGTAACAACATGCAGATCAGAACCTTGCCCCTTAAAAAATATTACCTGGATTAATGAAGCGGCTGATCTCCCTGCTCCAGCAACAGCTCCGATAGGAACAAACAGATGTGGGAAGGCAGGGGTCAAAATCTCCAGCCCATAAGCAGCATTCTCCAAAAGGTCTGCAAACAGCCTCCAGCTCTTAGGATTGACATCAAAATGCCTGCCATAATTTGACAAAAGAATCTTGCTAAGATATCCAATGCCATCCTTAAGCACCCAATTGACAGCTGCAGCAGTAGGAATAGCTCCTCTCCCTAATCCAACGGCGTAAAGTAAGGCCTACACAGCACAAAGAATGAAAATCTATCAGCAGCACTTCTATGAATTTCTTCCTAGGATGATTCAAGACAGCAAAGGTGAAAAAGAAGGGGAAAAAAAAACAGAAAAGCATATACGTAATCTATTAGAATTTCGTGCGGACGGGGTGACTAAATGGTTAACGAGATAGGGAGTAACAACTTGGAGATCCCATCCCATATTCAAATCCCAGCTGCAAAACTCAATGCGAGCCTATTCTCCTCCAACCTTTGTGTGCCTAACCTTTGCTTGTATGTTGAAACAGCATACTCGGTAGATTAGTAGAGGTGCCATAAGCTGGTCCGAGCATAAGTGTTAAAGAACAAAATCTACTGGACTTCTACTTTAGTAAACCACTAGACGCAACTCAACTTCGCCTCAATCCCAAACCACTTAGCCTCAGGATAGATAGATCATATTTGTTGATATCTTCTTCTTTTTTAATGACAGTGGTGTTCAGTAAAACTTGTGCACCTCGACTTTCTACCAAGTACCTACTACCTCTATTCGCTACCAGTATAGGTGCCGACCAAGACGTAAGTAGATGGAAAGAAATTTGAATCAGTGAAATCATACCTATTCATCTCGCTTAATCAATTTTCATGGTATTTGCAATTGCCAGACTACTACTACTCTAAACATCAACCTACCGACCTTTCTCTTTTTCTCCAGTCCTAACACCGACTATGTGTTATGAACTCACATTTTGCGTATTTAGTCAAACCACAAAAGCAGAAGAGAAAAAACATGTGTATCAAGTTGCATTGGTTGCAAATTTTACATTTCACAAGAAAATTAACGCAAGAGAAGGACTACTACCTGGGTAGCAAGGACACCACTAACTTGTGCAGCAACACCTTGAACCCCTCTCCAGAGTGAATACTCCAAATAATCACTCGTAACACTCTCCGGAAACCCCTCAGGCAACAACAAATTCATCGTTAACTCCTTGCATTGCATCCACAAATTTGAAACATAACCACTACCCGAAGAGAACGAGTTAGGGTTAAATAACAAACGTGACCACATTGTCTTCGGAAGAATAAATTCATCCTTTGAATAATCCAGCTCAAGTTCAATCCGCTTTCCTCCTTTAATTTCATACACAATTTCTCTACAGTTTTCTTCGTTTTTTGTTTTTGCTTGTACGAACGAAGCTAATATTAAGCAGCACGTAATTGAAGAAGAAGCTGATACGAAGAACAATAGCAGTGGTTTACATGATAATATAGAATCAATAATAGAACTATCTTCGTTACGAGAAAATGGAAGGAGGAGGAGAGGAGATTTTTTGTTGTTAAAATTGAAGAAATTGCTCCACCAATCACCGCCGCCTCCATTGTCACCGCCGCCGCCATCATTTCCATCAGCACCGCCGCCACTATGGTTGTTGCTGCAAGCTGAAGGGCGGCGAAGAGACAGGTTGTGGATTTTAAGGGGAGTAAAGCGAGGAGAGTGGTTTGCTGTGGTGGCGGAGAAGAGCGTGCCGGCGGTGGTTTGCGGAGGAAGAAGGAAAAACGGCGGTGAAGTTAAACGGGGAAGGGAGAGAACGTGGCCGGCGTAGCTCATGACTAGAACGTGATTCGTCAAGGGTTGTTAGGTCGCGCTTTTTTTTTTTCTTTGGAATTCGTTTTGGAGCGTTTTTTATTTCTTTCTTTTTTTCGGAAAATGGTTTCAAATTTTACTGCAATAACACTTTTGATCCATTACATATTTTTGTCATAAGCAAATAATTTTGTATTTGTTACACTTGAAATGAATGGACTCTATGTGTCTAAGTTCCTCCAAAAAAAAGTTTAAATTTTCCTCTCAACTTCTAATTATAATTTAAAAATTGACGTCAAGTTGGACCTTCATTTGAAGTAAAGAATAAAAATGGGACTATTTCTGATAATGAGAATAATATTAGGCCGAAAATTTAATGAAGAGAAAAGTAACTCAATTTCAATCACTACATGAACAAATTTAGTCTTTAATATCTATAAAATTTGAACAATGGTAAAGTTATCTCCATGTGACCTATAGGTAGGGGTGTCAATGATTCGGTTCGGACGGTTATTTTATAAAATTTATACCATATCAATTTCGGTTATTCTATTGTGTATAAGCAAAATTAAACTTTCCAAAACCGTCCCAATCATGTCGGTTTCTCTTCGGTATCGGTAAGGTTCGATTAATTTTCGGTATTTTTTTTAAATGTCATATAAAAATTACTAGTAGAAGTAAAATGCAATAACATACATAATTTTATAGAACTTAGCAAAACTCTCTATACATTTTTACTATTTAAAAAGTGATGAAATTAAGAAAATAAAGATGGTCAGAGTATAGATCCATTAACTACTCTACAACAGCGTAAAAGAAACTAAGCAAAGATAAAAAGAAATATAAATTACACGAGCGGAAAGATATTAACCAAGTTGGGACTCAAGAATAAAGTCTATAGAAGATTAAATATTCAAAAAGAAAAATCTAAAACATACGAAATGAAACATATTCAATGCATTGTAGTTTGTCACTCATAATTGTTAGAATACCTTGTGTCTTGCTAGTGAATATGCTGGAAATAGTTTAGTTTTAACATGAGTAGCATAATAGGTTGGGAATTAGGATTTTGAGTTTAATTACTTGTTGACTTGTAACCATGTTCATAATTCCAAGGCCCGCGGAAAAATTTAATGCTTTATTACTTAAACTTAATATATAAATATATTTTTCATATGTAAATTGTGACGACCCGACTCGTCGTCTCATGTATTACAGCCCCGTTTCCCCCATTTACTGCTTCTTCATGTTTCATTATTAGCAACGAGTGTGTTATAGTTGAATTGAATTGGTTTGGATAGGAAATGAGACACTTAGTCTCTTTAAGGAAGGCTTAAGTTGGAAAGGTCAACCGGACGTTGACTTATGAGTTAGAAGGCTCGGATGTGATTTCCGGTGATTCGGTTAGCTTCGGGGGATGATTTGTGACTTGGGAGTGCGATCGGAATTGATTTTGGAGGTCCGGTGTAGAATTAGGCTTGAATTGGCAAGGTTAGTATTTTGGCAAATTCCGGTTGATGGGTGAGAATTTGATCCGAGGGTCGGAATGGAATTCCGAGAGTTGTTGTAGCTTCGTTAGGTGATTTTGGATATGTGTGCAAATTTTTAGGTCATTCGGACGTCGTTTGGTCGGGTTTCTGATCGAAAGTGCATTTCGAAAGTTTTTGAAGAACTTAGGCTTGAATCCGATGTGATTTGATGGTTTTAGCGTTGTTTGATGTGTTTTGATGATTGTAACAAGTTTGAATGATGTTATGGGATATGTCCGTGCTTTTGGTTGAGGTCCCGGGGGCCTCGGGTGAGTTTCGGGGTGGTTTCGGATCATTTTGGAGAAATTTGATATTGCTGGTTCTGGTGTAACACTGTAGCATCGCAAATGCGAAGGTTTTGCTGGGAATTGCGAAAACACTGTAGCTTGGCAAATGCGAAGGTTTTGCTGGGAATTGCGAAAACACTGTAGCTTGGCAAATGCGAAGGTTATTCTGGGAATTTCGAAAACACTGTAGCTTCGCAAATGCGAAGGTTTTGCTGGGAATTGCGAAAACACTGTAGCTGGGCAGAAGGGTTTTATATTATTTCATCCGCGAAGCTTGGTCCATTTCCTCCATTGTTGAACATCTTGGGAGCTTTTTGGGAGCAATTGAAGATGGTTTCGACTGGAGTTTGTTGGAGGTAAGATTTTTGAGTTAAAAACATGATTATTATGTGAAATTTACCTAGAAATTCATGGAATTAAGCCTAAAAATTTATGAACTAGGGCTTGAGTTTTTGATATTTCAAAATGGGATTTGATAGGTCATTTGAGCTCGGATTTGGGAGTTCTTGGTATGTATGGACTCGTGGCGAGACGAGGAATCCGGTAATGTGAATTTTGTAATTTTTCGAGAAGCGGGCCCGGGGCTCGGATTTTGCTAGTTTCGAGATTTCTGCTATTTCTTGGCTGTTTTCGATTGGGTATTGTTCCCTTGGCATATTGTAATGTATTCGCTCTGATTTTGGTTAGATTCGATGCGCGTGGAGGCCGATTCGAGGGGCAAAGGCGTCGCGAGCTAGAGATTTCACCGGTTCGAGGTGAGTAATACTTGTAAATGATATCCTGAGGGTTTGAAACCCCGGATTTGCACATCATAGTGTTGTATTGTGGTGACTTGCACGCCAGGTATGAGCGTGGGATAGAGCACCATTGGGGATGGTGACTTGGTTCGTCCCGGTTGTTGATTTTACTGCGTAATTGACTAAAACCTGCTTGATGCTATCGTGATTTGGGCTGATTGCCATGTTTTGGGCTTCGTGCCGATTATTTGAATCCTTTAGGGATTATTATTGCTGTTTTCATGACACTTAGCATGTTAAATGACTTCAGTCCTGAGTTAAACACAGTTTTGAAATGTGCAGTCATATTGCTAAAGTTTAAAGACTTAAATTGCATTTTCTGATGTTTTGAGTTAAAAGCTATTACTTGACATTGCCCGAGTGGCTCATTTGCATTGATCTGGACTGAATATGGATCGGGCTGCACGCCGCAGCGATACTATGATGATATTGCGCTTGGGCTGTAGGAGCCCCTCCGTAGTCTGAACCCCCACAGTGAGCGCGGGTACCCAAATGGATCGGGTTGCGCGCCGCAGCGGTCATGTGCACTGCATTGCATTCATGCATTGGTTCCTGTTTGTACTACGTGTCATGACATTCAGCACTCTCATATCATTGGCATCCATGCTACTTCTTGCACTGTTTACCAGATACCCTGGTGTTATTTGTTGATGGAGTGCTGTGCCCGAGGGGCCGACTTATGTGCGGACTTGCATTATCTGATTACGCATTCATTTGCTTGACTGTTGGAAAAGGATATTTTCAAAAGAGGTTTTTAAACTGAGCCAGATATTTTCTAAAGGATTTTTCACGGTTTTACTGTTTTCTCAAAGGGTTATACTGTCCTATATAGCATGATGGAGTTCTCTTACGTGATTTCTTGCCTCTCAGTTATTATTTACCCTTATTACTCACTGAGTTAGAAGTACTCACTTTACTCCCTGCACCTCGCGTGCAGTTGCAGGTATCGTTCACCCGGTAGCGGGTTATTAGCGGATTGAAGGTATTGTTATTGTAGCTGAGCAAGGTGACCGCCAGCGTTCGCGGCACCGGATGTTGTCTTTTGTTTTTCAGAAATTTTACTTGTATATATTTATTGGCCTGTAGTTGTGTTAAGGTTTCCTTAGATGCTCGTGACTTGTGACACCCCGGTCGGGTAGTAATTAACAGTTTCTAATGCCATTAAGTTGTATCTTCTATTCATTTATGTTTAGTAATTGTTAGTGAAAGGATTTGGGTTAGTTGGCTGGCCTTGTCTTCACGAGAGGCGCCCTCACGACCGGGTATGGGAATTGGGTCGTGACAAGTTGGTATCAGAGCCTAGGTTACTAGGTCTCACGAGTCGTGAGCAGGTTTAGTAGAGTCTCGCGGATCGGTACCGAGACGTCTGTATTTATCCTCGAGAGGCTGCAGAACCTTTAGGAAAACTTCCCATTCTTGGAATTCTTATCGTGCGTACTTGATTCAGCTTGAGATATAACTCTTGAAATTCCTTCCACACGTCTGTATGCGCACGTGAGCGCTCAGTATTATATGTTCCTTGATGGTTTGTGATTCCCTGATCGAGGGGCGAGATGTATTCTTCGTGAGTATGTTTGGCCAGTCTGGAGGACTTGAGGCTGATCCTTGCCTATGGCTTGAGCACCGAGGTGCTGATTGTGTGAGCAAGTGTTTTGAACTTATATGTTCAGTATTGCCCTTATTAGCCGGAATGGCGGTTTGGTATTCATGTGATGAGTATGTTAGTACTGCGAGATGTAATTATATGACTTGGTAGTGACGAAGAAGTCTGCAGGATAATAGATGAACTGTTAAGTGATTCGACTCCTATTGTGGATTGATGTGTAGCCCGAATTATGGGCGCGTGAAGAACATTGCCGTACCTCCTAGTTGGGAAGTGAAGTGCATTGCATGCGGCGGTATGAGTTCGGACTCAGGAAGACTAATGACTGAGTAACGTATATGATGGTGAAAGGTATGTTGAAGTACTAAATTGAGGCGAAGCAGGGGTCATCTCTTGCGGGGTGTTCTTGAGTGGTATGGTCCTTACGTGTATGTTAGAAGATCTCATGTGTAATTGAAGGGTACGTGTTGAAATTTAAAAATTCGGGTCGCTTAAGAGAGTGGAATCAGTTGATGTGGGGATAAATGCGAGGGTTGTAGAGGATTTCAGTACTAGATGATCTGTGTTTTCACAAACTTGTAGATGATTTGAGTTTAATCTCACTACGACATTGTGGCATCATTAGAGTAAAAGTGTTATGAGTTGTTAAGTGTGTCTTGATATATGGCTTCGAGCCAAGTTGGGGAGGTTGCTGTTGATTAGCTGATTGCACGGTTATATGCTATGTTGGTTACGTCTCGAGGTATGCTGGCGAATCGGTTCTAGTTGCAGAAATTGAGCCGAGGATGGGCGAGTGAAGCAAAATTTCGACAAAGGTTATATTATGTTCCATATGGTATGAGAATTTCGGAATGTCTAGAGTTGTTGTTGGTAAAGAATGCTCGGTGCATAGAGCAGGAAGTTGCTTGGTTGTATTGGGATGAGGGTCTCATTTTACGGTATCAGAGTGTCAATAAAGCACGAGTGGTTCTGTTCGTTAAATCAGGTAATTTGCAGATGAATAAGAGAGAATGACTCTCGAGAATGGTTTNGGGAATTGCGAAAACACTGTAGCTTGGCAAATGCGAAGGTTTTGCTGGGAATTGCGAAAACACTGTAGCTTGGCAAATGCGAAGGTTTTGCTGGGAATTGCGAAAACACTGTAGCTTGGCAAATGCGAAGGTTATTCTGGGAATTGCGAAAACACTGTAGCTTCGCAAATGCGAAGGTTTTGCTGGGAATTGCGAAAACACTGTAGCTGGGCAGAAGGGTTTTATATTATTTCATCCGCGAAGCTTGGTCCATTTTCCTCCATTGTTGAACATCTTGGGAGCTTTTTGGGAGCAATTGAAGATGGTTTCGACTGGAGTTTGTTGGAGGTAAGATTTTTGAGTTAAAAACATGATTATTATGTGAAATTTACCTAGAAATTCATGGAATTAAGCCTAAAAATTTATGAACTAGGGCTTGAGTTTTTGATATTTCAAATTGGGATTTGATAGGTCATTTGAGCTCGGATTTGGGAGTTCTTGGTATGTATGGACTCGTGGCGAGACGAGGAATCCGGTAATGTAAATTTTGTAATTTTTCGAGAAGCGGGCCCGGGGCTCGGGTTTTGCTAGTTTCGAGATTTCTGCTATTTCTTGGCTGTTTTCGATTGGGTATTGTTCCCTTGGTATATTGTAATGTATTCGCTCTGATTTTGGTTAGATTCGACGCGCGTGGAGGCCGATTCGAGGGGCAAAGGCGTCGCGAGCTAGAGATTTCACCGGTTCGAGGTGAGTAATACTTGTAAATGATATCCTGAGGGTTTGAAACCCCGGATTTGCACATCATAGTGCTGTATTGTGGTGACTTGCAAGCCAGGTATGAGCGTGGGGTAGAGCACCGTTAGGGATGGTGACTTGGTTCGTCCCGGTTGTTGATTTTACTGCGTAATTGACTAAAACCTGCTTGATGCTATCGTGATTTGGGCTGATTGCCATGTTTTGGGCTTCGTGCCGATTATTTGAATCCTTTAGGGATTATGATTGCTGTTTTCATGACACTTAGCATATTAAATGACTTAAGTCCTGAGTTAAACACAGTTTTGAAATGTGCAGTCATATTGCTAAAGTTTAAAGACTTAAATTGCATTTTCTGATGTTTTGAGTTAAAAGCTATTACTTGACATTGCCCGAGTCGCTCATTTGCATTGATCTGGACTGAATATGGATCGGGCTGCACACCACAGCAATACTATGATGATATTGCGCTTGGGCTGTAGGAGCCCCTCTAGAGTCTGAACACCCACAGTGAGCGCGGGTACCCAAATGGATCGGGCTGCGCGCCGCAGCGGTCATGTGCATTGCATTGCATTCATGCATTGGTTCCTGTTTGTACTACGTGTCATGACATTCAGCACTCTCATATCATTGGCATCCATGCTACTTCTTGCACTGTTTACCAGATACCCTGGTGTTATTTGTTGATGGAGTGCTGTGCCCGAGGGGCCGACTTATGTGCGGACTTGCATTATCTGATTACGCATTCATTTGCTTGACTGTTGGAAAAGGATATTTTCAAAAGAGGTTTTTAAACTGAGCCAGATATTTTCTAAAGGATTTTTCACGGTTTTACTGTTTTCTCAAAGGGTTATACTGTCCTATATAGCATGATGGAGTTCTCTTACGTGATTTCTTGCCTCTCAGTTATTATTTACCCTTATTACTCACTGAGTTAGAAGTACTCACTTTACTCCCTGCACCTCGCGTGCAGTTGCAGGTATCGTTCACCCGGTAGCGGGTTATTAGCGGATTGAAGGTATTGTTATTGTAGCTGAGCAAGGTGACCGACAGCGTTCGCGGCACCGGATGTTGTCTTTTGTTTTCCAAAAATTTTACTTGTATATATTTATTGGCCTGTAGTTGTGTTAAGGTTTCCTTAGATGCTCGTGACTTGTGACACTCCGGTCGGGTAGTAATTAACAATTTCTAATGTCATTAAGTTGTATCTTCTATTCATTTATGTTTAATAATTGTTAGTGAAAGGATTTGGGTTAGTTGGCTGACCTTGTCTTCACGAGAGGCGCCCTCACGATCGGGTATGGGAATTGGGTCGTGACATAAATTTATTCAGTACGGTTCGGTATTTTTTTCGTTTTATTTTCATAAAATAAAAAACCTACCCTAATTATCGGTACAGCTATAGGTTTATATAGAAACCTACGGTTTTATTAAAAGAAACCTAAATATCGGTTCGGCACGGTTCGGTCGGTTTAGTCGGTTTTTAAATATCCATTGACACCCCTACCTATAGGTTACGGGTTCGAGCTGAAATCAACCACTTATGCTTGCATCAGAGTAACTTACATCACATCATTTGGAGTGCGGCCCTTACACAAACTTTACGCAAACACAAAATACTTCGTGCATCAGACTGCCCTTTTACTAACTGCATTTTGGAAAATTTTGAGGATTACGAATGAAAAAGGGCTCAACTCAAAGGGTACTAGGAGTTTTTTTTTTTTTTTTCGGGGGGTAATTATCGGACGCTAACAAATTTACTACATTATTTTACACCATAAATTACTTACAAAAACAACCAATGAGTGTGAGAGTGACTTATTTCGTTAGTAGAAAATCTTAAGTATCAACTGGTAGGTTGGTTGTTCCATCCGTGTGAAGGGTAAATTAGAATGCTATTTCTCTTGAGATGGAAGATAAAAAAGAAAAATGCTCTAACTACAAGTAATCACCTATAATAAATATAGTTAATAGCTTGAAAAATATGATTGGATGTATAACCTGTTACAATTAATTAAAAAGTTTATTGCGTGTATAAACAGTGTCAAGTGGATATGTTATACACATCTTATTTTTGGTGGTAGGAGGAGGAGACCAACTGCCCTCTTTCCAGATGATAAAATTTATCCGCATCAGATATTTATATCAAGGGAATGACATATGCTTGTAAATAACTTGTCTCACTTAATCATGATTAATTGTAATACGTATTTTCACTTAATAAAATTAATTAACCATAGTAAATTGATATAAACACTCGACACGAGCAAATTTTTACCCTTTACTAATTTTAGTTTCCTATTTTATTTTGAATTTTCGATTAAGGTATATTTGATCAATTAACTTAACTTGGTACATAAAGATTGCTTGATTAAATAAGGACCTATCATTTTTTTTTCATGTTAACAACTCATAGTTAATGTGTGTGTATATATTTACCTAAAGTAAGTTTCTAAACTCTGTGAAAGTTTTTTTCTTATTCCTTCTGTTTTAACATTGTTAGTTGTGACTTGTGACGAGGAAAGTCTGTAATTTGGAGTAATTATTTTTAGGTACGACTGTTGGTTGCCTACTCTCACTTCATAATTACCTCTCTTTGAGTTGGAGCGAATAGTGCACCCGAAGGGTCAAAAATAATCAGATTTACAAGTGGTCATTCAAAAATAGCAACAATTTCAAAAATAATCGAAATTTAGCCACTTTTCATGTAAAGATAAATCTGAACGAAAACACTGTTCAAAGGAAAAATACTCCAGTATAATATACTGGAGTTCAGTTCCAGTCTCCGGTACATTATATTGGAACTTCCGTGCTGCAGCAAAATAATGATTATTTTTCAATAACTTTGCAAACGCTGGCTATTTTTGAATGACCAGTCCGAAAACTGGCTAGCCCGTACTAATTTTACTGTAAAAATATAGGTGATAATTTTAAAAACTAAATTAAGTCGGGCCACACTAACTATATATCTTTGAGATACATAGGTTAGGTCACTGAACTAACTAGTCCAACAATCAAAACCTAATTCTATGCATAAAGACGAAAAAATAACACTAGATTATTCAAATCACAACAGAAATAAAAATATTAGGTGATTTCTTCCATTCTATTTAAGTGTTGATCGACAGACTTGGAGCCTGTTTGAACATTAAAAAAAATCCCTTTTTTCCAAAAAATTTTAGCTGTTTTTTCGAAATCGACAATAAAATTTTCAATTTTCACTTGAAGAGCATTTTGGAAATTTCCAAAAATTTGAAAAACTCCAAAAATCTATTTATCAAATTTTCACTCACAAAACTTCAAAATAACCCAAAATTATATTTATGTCCAAACACAACCTAAGTAGACATTTGGACATAAGAATTGTAAAAATCCAAAAAATGGTGAAAATTTTTTTCAAGTGAAAATGGTATTTGAAATTTAAAGTTGTGTTTGGACATAAAATTCAGTTTGGGTTGTTTTTGAAGTTTTGTGAGTGATTTGAGTGAAAATTTTGAAAAACAACTTTTTGGAGTTTTAAAAATTTTCGAAAAATTTTCAAAATGCATCTTCAAGTGAAAATTGGAAATTTTATATACAAACGCTGATTTCGAAAAAAAGTAAAAATTTTTTGGAAAAAAGGAAAAAAATTTTTACGTCCAAACGGAAATTTCAAAGACCATTTTCACTTGAAAAATTTTTTCACTTTTTTTTTTGTTTTGAAATTTTACAATTCTTATGTCCAAACGCCCATTAACTATACAACTTGCAGAAATGACACTAGATAGTCATTCTAGAAGGCTACTATTTAGAAATTAGTCAGTGTGTTCTGAGTTCCATTCGGACACAAAATTTTGAAGTTAAGATTTTTAGTTCAAATTTCATGATAAAATAAGTACTGGCTAATTCTTAAATAACAACCCTAAAAATGGATATTTGTGTACTTATCCCATATATCTCTGGATATATAGGTTAGGTCACTGAACTAACTAGTCCAACAATCAAAACCTAATTTTATGCATAGAAACGAAACATAACACTAGATTACAGGTCGAGTGCCTAATTTGTTATGCCCCATCTACACTTAGTGCATACTCCAGACGAGCTTATTTTATTTAAGAGAGAACAGTAAGTGAATGCGTAAAGACTTTTGTTTCCGTTCTTTGGGAGATTTCGGACTCCCTTTGATCTTTTTCGTAGTTGAGAAGCATAATCAGCTCCACAACCAGATAAAAGAGGAAGGTTGCGATATACTGACGATGGGAATGCTTTCCTTGAATCGAGGGCCTATCTGAAATATTATCTCTATCTTACAAGGTAGGGGTAAAGTTTTCGTACACATACCATCCCCAGACTCTACTTGTGGAATTACACTGATAAGTTGTCCTTGTTGTAGACGTTGTGAGGGGGGGGGGGGGGGGGGGGGTTTCCAGGGAAGCTGCAGGCTTGTCAATCTTATCTACAAATTCCAGCTAGTAATGGCTTTCATGTCCACATCTATTAAGTTAACTACGCAGTACCTAACCCATTAGTTCAAGCACAATCTGAAAGATTCTGTGCCTGCTTTCTAGAGAATAACAATTCTTAAGGAGAGCTGATATAATAACTTGTGAGAGAATTATGACAATAATGTTATCTATATCATATTTAATTTATCTGCTAATTTATTAGTATTAGATTATATATTCTAATCTCTGATTCTTGGCAGAGCTTAATTAAGAAGCTTATCAACTTATAGCTTAGATAAGCAAAGCTACAATCAGCTAACCAGATTACTTAAGCAGCAAATTATGGTCTACATTTTCTTTCTATATCCTCCAATTAGTATATTGATTTTTACACAGTATAGCCGCCCTCCCAAAATAATAGCCGGTATATATATATATATATATATATATATATATATATATAATGAATATATTTTATACATAATTAGTGTATCTTTTTGTATATTTGGCTAGCAGCGAAATTCTTTTTGGCCGACCAGTAAAAATGCAGCTCAGTGCACAAAGCATCTCGTATTCACGCAGGGTCTGAGGAAGGACCAATAACGAACATACTTTATACATAATCAGTGCATGTTTTTTGTATATTTGGCTAACAGCGGTAATTATATTTGGCCGACCGGTCAAAATGCAACTCTTTGCACAAAGTATCCCCTATTCACGCAGGGTCCGAGGAAGGACCGCACCCAGAAGGGTGTAATGTAGACAGTCTACTCTAATGCAAGCATTAATGGTTGCTTCCACGGTTCGAACCCGTGACCTATAGGTCACACAGAGACAACTTTATCGTTGCTCCAATGCTCGCCTTCAACCAGTCAAATGTGTTAAAAGCCCAAAAAAAATTTTGGCATCCCTTTTGGCATGACAAACAAAAGAGAACCAGTAGGCTATAGAAGAAAACTTCCCTTCCAACAGTATCATACTATGAGAATTAGTATCATTGCCAGGAGTTGTTCAAGCTATATCATTCATCTCCTAATTGAAGCTCGGCATATGAAGCTTTGGCTCAATGAAATATTTACAGAAGTCAAAAAAAGAGGTTACAGCTATAAAATTCTATAGGTTGTATTCTTATACTAAGTTCTGTAATGGCTCAACAAGTGAGAATGAGCTCAGCTTTTGTACAAACAAGAGTCAAGTAACTGTTAACCGACCTTTACGTCCCAGAGACTTCCACGACGATTCAACTCGCAATAAGTGTAATTTCTCAACAAATGCCTCTAGAACTTCAGCCTCTTCTTCTGGTGCAAAGGCCATGCAAATGCTAAGTTCCTGTACCGCCTCCTCGTATTCCCTGTTTGTTCATATGTCAATTGTTAATAGTACTATGAAAAGTTTCAGGAAATGAGGAAAAGAATAGGAACATGTTAAATTGAGTGTCATTATTTACCTGCTATAGTACAACATCATGCCGTGGTCTCTCCTCAGCGCCCAATTGTGCGGCTGCAGAATCAGCAATCTTTGCGAAGCCATTATAGCCAGCCTAGAAAGTTGGTACCATCCCAGATATAATGTCATTACACGTGAGATCGATATTACAACACAAACTAATCCCCTAGAGCTAAGGTCAGAACATTCGTCATGATAATTAGGAAAATAATGTTTCTTAGCTGCGCCAAACTAGGAAAAAAACACCTGAGATTGTATAAAAGATAATTAAGCAAGGGGTCTTATATATATATAATATAGCCACCTGAGAACAGTTCTATAATAAATGAATCAATTAGGGCTGTTCTCTCGCATGTTTCTGCACTTCGGATAAAACTAATGTACCAGAAGTGATGATACTCAAATGCCAAGAATCCCCTGTTCGATTGATAACCAACTCAGCCAATACCACGATGCATAAACGGACATGAAAATTTCATTATTACGAACATATCTAAGGAGTAGTGCAAGTTAGACATTATCAGCTAGGCCACTGTAGTTTAGATATGGAACAGACTTTCTCAAACCAAAATGGAGCTATAGATTCCGGGAACCTACTATGCTTGACGAACTAAAAAAAACAGATGAAGGAGTTAAAACCATGCAATATTGCAGCAATAGTAGATCAAGTGGTTGTTTTCTGTAGAAAGTTAGAATTAGACAGTTGATTTTATAATGTCGCCAAAATTCACAATTCTCCCTTTCTCATGCCAAGGTTGCAAATTAGCATCATGAACCTGTAGGAATACAAAGTCGGCCTGCTTAATCAGGAAAAAGAACCGGTGCTAGTAACAAAGACAAAATAGAGCATATGATTTTTACCTCAAATCTTGAGGCCGCAGCAAAGGTACACTTGAAGCATCCGCCTTCTTAAACTTCTCATCAGAGTTATCCACAGACCTAAGTGGAGAAGTCAGCATCAAGCCGTGATTTGCTCTTGACGCGCGTTTCCAGTGAAGCCTCTGCAAAATAAATTTGATTATTGATCAATTATTTTGCCAAAGTTATCAATGACGACATTAATACTCATAAATAATACCATGAGATTTATGAATATTAAAAGGTCCAACAGACTCTACCTTTTAGAATAATAAAACTCACCACGAGATTTGCCAAAGCAATTCCGATAATATCTCGGTTTGTTGCAATCTCAAGCCCTGACAGTGAATCGCTATCGATGTCTGAGGCCTTTGATCTAGGGTCATTGACACACTTTCCGTTAACAATACCAAACAAGCTGTGACCAGAAGTAACCTTGAATAGCTCCTATAACAGTTTCAAAATGTAGATATATCAACTCCATGAGACTCGAGATCATCAATGTATAAAAAGTAGTGAACGGACATGCCAAAGAAAAGATCGACAACATCCATTGGTTCAGACCAACATACCTCGGGGTTTCCAGTTTGAGGCCATATCAAGAAATCTTCCCCAATTCGAGATCCCACCATGGTCAGATTAAGTCTTCGACAAACTTCGATATAAATGACACTAAGCAAAATTGCTGTACAGAAGTAAAGCAGCATGTCAGATTGCATCAATAATAAACATCAAGAACTCGAGAAGAACTGTGAACTTTCAGGCTAAGGAATTATACAGATTAATGATGATATTGGCAAGGAATTTAAGATATACCACTGCAATATCCAGAGCTTAATACTGAATGCAGGTATGAACATTTCGAATCCACTATCACAGAAGACCTTTTGAAACCCCTAGACTTAAAAAGAACTACGTTCACTGCATCCAAAACTTCAGCTAAATCGCATCCTATATCTCTCGGAACTAGCTCTGCCTCAACTTCCCTTGCAATGGAATCCAACTCGGCCATCCAATCGCTCATATTCTTTCCAGCCAGAGGCATGGCTTCCACGCATTTCCAGTCCGGTGTATCAGACAGCAATGAAGCAGATCTCCTTTCATTTTGTAGTGAATAAGCATCGATTTCTCGGTTGAAAGCCATAAATGCCTCGTCTTCAGAAGCTACATAGAGCAAAGCCTACTCCCAGATAATAGAAAACGTCGAACAGCCAAATTAAGAATGCAGTTAATACAATTAGAAATCAAATGAAAGAAGCAATTTGCTTGCAAAATGATATTTTAACACCGTCATTCAGACGTTAACATTTTGTGACTTAATGCACTTATCTAAAAGAAAATTCTTAATGTTAGAAACTATGTATAAACAAAAAATTCCAAATATAGAACTGCAAAGTGAACTCTTTTGGAACCAAGAAAGTGTTTATTATCGAAATCAATTAATCAACTGCACTAAACGAAAAGAGCTTAACAAGACAAATAATTACCTTTGCCAGGGAAATGTCTTTGTCCTTGGACTGAAATGATATCTCCTGTGTAAACTTTTCCCTAGCATCTTTTTGAACCTGCCAAATCATGAAACTACAATCAATGCTCTAAATTTAGACCACGATGCTCCAATAGACAGACAACATTAGGCCAATTCATATACTCCATCTGTTTCATTTTTTGACACTCTTTCCTATTTGGTTTGAAAAAGAACAATACTTTTCTATATCTCGAAACAATTTAACTACTATAAACTTTCCATTTTACCCTTAATGAGATAATTTTATAGCCACAACAGTATTATGACGATCAAAAAGATAATAAATTTCAAAAGTCTTCCTTTCTTTCTTAAAATCCTTACCTAGTCAAATACCGGCACACAAAATGAAAATGAGGGATTATCTTTTATCGGTATGAACTTATTAAATAAAAGAAAATGACTGAATTCGAATGTGCTCATTGTATCAAAGCACCATTGTAACAACAAGTATTCATTCATAAAGTAGTATATCACAAGAAATATATATAGTCCCAACCTCCTTATAGAATTTGGCTCTAGACGACCCTCGGGTTTCAGCTAGAGCAGAGGAAGCCAAGGGTGAAATTCTCAACCTCCTTATGTTGGGTGCCTTTGTACTTCTTCGAGCAGCCAATTTGTTCCATTTTCCTTCCTCATTCCCAATCCAACATCCAACACGACCATCAAAACTACACCTGATGATCGTAGAGAATAAAGGGTTTGGGAATTTTTGCCTAGTACTAGCACAAATGCTTCTCCAATCCACAAATAACTTTACATAACACAAAGTAGAATAAAAATTACAGCCCTTCTAGTGAAAGCAATAAGGAAAAGAAAAAAAGAAAAATTACTCCCTCAGTTTCGATATATGTGATACTTTTCCTATTATAGTACACTTATATATTTACAACAACATACCCGGTATTATCTCACACCGTGGGGTTTGGGGAGGTTAGCGTGTACTATCCTCGACTCACGAAAGCATAAGCACCACATTAATGAAAAAGAATAATACATTTATATATTTACAACAACAACAACATACTCATTATTATCTCACACCGTGGGGTTTTGGGAGGGTAGTGTATACTCGACCCTCACTCAGGAAAGTATAAGCACCACATTAATGAAAAATACATTTCTATATTTACAAACAATATAACTTTATCCCATTTTATGCCGAGAGTCTATAGGAAACATCCCTCTACCTTCAAGATAGGGGTAACGTGTGTGCAGACACTACCTTCCCCAGATCTCACTTGTGAGATTACATTGGATTTGTTGTTATTTTTGTATAACTTTATCCTATTTTATGCTTAATAAATACCCACAAAATATCTATGAAATATTTTACACCATAAATTTCAAAAGTTTTTTTTTTTTTTTTAATTTCGTGTTCAATTAATCATTATCACATAAATTGGGACAGAGGGAGTAGCATTTTTCTTGATAAATCAAAACAAGAACAAAAAATTCAACAAAACCCAATTCAATTCTTGAGTTTAAAAGTAGAAAAATATTACCTGGTGCAAATGTCTAAAGAAACCATAGCTACTGAAGATGATACTTTCATAGCACTGCTGACCATCATAGAATTACAGAAATAGCCAAAAAAAACTAAGAGAAGAGCTGAAAAAGTTGATCAATTTCTTCAAAAGAATTAAATCAGAAAAAATAATGAGTTGTATTTGTCCATTTTGGGTAGTGAAACTGAACTCTCAAAAGACAAAAGGAGCTGACAAAGATGAATGGAAGTAACTGAAATTACAAATAGAATAGCAAAAGTGGAAGCTGACGCTACTAGAAAAAATTCCAAGATCCATGGTATTAGTGTGCTATGCTCTATGTAATAATTCAATGGTATTTCTCACCCTTTTCTTGTTCCTTATTTATAGTGCTGATGATTATGAAAAGCCAAAAAGCAAGAGGATAACCCAATATTTCTTTTTCTTTTTTTTTAAAGAAAAGGATTATTAAAGCAATTAATTTTAGTTGTTAATGGAATCTATACAAGGCAACCACAAATGATTGTATATTATATAAATGATTGTATTCTTTTTTTTTTTTTTGGAACATAGAGACACTAATAGCATATCCCGCAACTATAGCCGAGTGTCTTGAGAAGGAAACAATTATCTAAATTAAGCAATTAATTATTTAAATTACTAAATTAGGAAGATAACTGCAGAGATAAGTCAATTGAAAATTCTTACTCCTTAAGCTAATTTAATTGACATTTTTTGCTTATCGTCAATTGCCATGTGTCAATATCATTATTCTAGAGCTAAAACAACTAGATAAATTTAAAAAAATTAAAGTATATATCAGGAAATAACACAAAGAGTACTATAACTTTTATTTCAAAATGACATAAAATATATTTTAAAATGATAGTGAAAAAACACACTTAGTCTAAATTACAAAAATGCACAATGTAATTTCATTTTTTCGTAAGTTTAAATCATTTTAAAATTGGTCTTATACGTGTTACCAAACTTATAAAAATATAGACACATTAATTTTGTATCTACAAAACATCTAGCATTATTTTAGACAACAAATATTAGAAAATTCAAAGTTCGGAAAGGGCAAAAGTAAATAAAGAGCGGTAGAGGAAAATAAGATATTGTGCACTATTTTTTTTTTTTTTAAGCTGAAGCAAATAAAAGGAGACATCGTGTAGACCGAAGACTTTGATACATATTAGTTCTCTATATAATCTTCCTATTTGAGATCAATTTAGTGGATTAGACCACAAGAAAAATACTTAAATAATAATGGATATTTATGTATGTGAAACTTGTTTATTTGTATCATGAGGAAAACTAGGTAAGAAGTGAAGTGAGTGGTAAGGATAAGGTTGTCAATGTTTAGATAAGAGAAAGGAAAAGTGTGAAGACATAAGCAATTGCACTTTCACGAAGAAAGGGAAAGAGAGGAGAAGGCTAAATAATTTATTTATAATTTCTTCTTCCTAAAGCTGATATTATCCAACACAAATAGGAAAAAGTATATTCTTTTGCTATCAATATGGTAGAAATGGCGTGGGGTAGCCACTGTTTAAGCTGGTATTTACTTTTTATCCAGCATTTTTAATGCTTAGCAATAGTAGCCACTAGTCTATTAAAATTAATACGAAAAGACTATGTTACCTTTTCCTCCCCAAACGGAAATACACCGATGCATTCAAAATATAAAGACTTCGTATTCTATGGTGTTTTTAACTTGAAATATCAATCTGGAGAGTTGGATTTCAAACTCTGTATTTCCCAGTCCCAAGAGTGTTAATATTATCTGCCCCATTTTCATCGGGATGTGTCGGACGTGGAGGCATGATAGGCTTTTTGAACTTTTAAAATTTCTGCTAAAAATGCAATGGTTCTGGAGAAGTTCGTTATCATGGCAAAGAGAACATGTTGCGGCTTGTGTTTAAGGAATTGTGTATCCCCATATTCATCAGAATTGGCTGCAAAATTGTTAAGTTGCCCAAGACCCTCCACCAATTTTATGATGAGTTTCCATGAGTCATGATTTTCCATGAGCAGAATGCAAGTGGTTTTGTTTCTCGACACACCAGAAATTGCACATAATAGTTTATTTTTTGATTTTTCTGCTGGTGAACTTATGAGTTTCTAACTTGAAGTCCTAAAGTTAAGTTCAATAGTTAAGGACACAAGTTCAAAAGTTAAGGACAGACAGTTCTTAACTTACAGTTACAAGTTCTAAAGTTAAGGACAGACAGTCCTTAACTTATAGTTACAAGTTCAAAAGTTAAGGACAAGCAGTCCTTAACTTACAGTTACAAGTTCAAAAGTTAAGGACGTTTGGTCTTGAAGTTTGAGTTCCAAGTTCAAAAGTTAAGGACATGTAGTCTTGAAGTCTTGAACTTAGAGTTCCAAGTTCAAATATTAAGGACATGTAGTCCTGAAGTCCCTGAAGTCCTGAACTTAGAGTTACAGGTTCAAAAGTTAATGACATGCAGTCCTGAAGTCCTGAACTTAGAGTTCCAAGTTCAAAAGTTAAGGACATATAGTCCTGAAGTCCTGAAGTCCTGAAGTTAAGGACACGAGCAGAAGGGTATTTTCGTCTGGGCAGTTAAAGTTTGTTAAAGCAGGAGTTAAAGACTAAAAATATTTTAAATGGTGGCTTAAAAGTAAATACATGTGTTATTAGTGGCCAACCGTGCACTTCTCCCATCAATATTAGAGTATGATAATTCATGACTAGTTTTTCTAGACATCACATTATGGACAACACCCCACCCCTTTAATATTACTACTCTCCTACTCCTTCATGCAACAACATATTTATTGGTAACACTAAAAGGGATTGTCTGGTGTATGTGTCACGATCCCAACCCCGATCGTGATGGCGCCCAACACACTGCTAGGCAAGCCCGACCAATTCAACCACCTTAACCCTTTTTATACAGTTCATGATTCAATTAACACAAATAATTACTAAGTCATAATACTGAAACTCTGAAATATAATTAAAACATGCGGAAAACCCAAGTAGAAATACTACTACACAGCCTGAAGAATCCGGTGTCACAAGTCTGAGCCTCTGATATACGAGTGTCAGCCTACTACATAATGTTCTGAAGAAATGCGGAATAAAATAAATAGGATAGATGGGAAGATCAGGACTGCGGACGTCATGCAGCTACCTTGATGCTCCCGGAGGTGATGCTCAACAAAGAAAAGTCTCACTCAGCCTCAGTGGGTGCACCTGAATCTGCACACAAGGTGCAGGGAGTAAAGTGAGTACTTCCAACTCAGTGAGTAATAAACATAAATAAAGACTGAGAGTAAGAAATCCTGAATAGGCACAAAGTAATTCTATAAGTACAAAAACTTGAACCTAGCAGCATAAAATCCGGTGGAACAGTGAAAAACAATTACAGAAATATCACAGCAGATAAGTAAATAAATGACAAATAATAGTATGCAATGCAACACATAAACCGGTACTCTCCAGTACGCGCTGCGGCGTGCAGCCCGCTCCATTTATTTATCGTCGACGGCGCTCACTGGGGGTGTGCAGACTCCGGGAGGGGCCCCTTACGGCCCAAGCGCAATAATAAGCCATCTCGTGGCATCAACCAGGCCCTTGGCCTCATATCAATATCAGTACAGTACCGCTGCGGCGCGCAGCCCGATCCATAATCAGTCCAAAATCACATAAGCCCCTCGGGCATAACAATAATATAGAAATATTCAGCCCAGACTTCATTTAAAAATATTAATTAAGTTTCTAGTTTGAGAAAAATGGCTGAGTTTACAAAACGGTATTAAATTCTAGGGCTGAGTTCAATTATCTGTAAATACGGTAAGAAACCAGTAAAAATAAATCCCTGAAGGATTCAAGCAGTTGGCACAAAGCCCAATTATGATAATTAATCCATTTTTTTCATAAGGATATCAACTAAGCTCCAATCAATTAGGTAATAATTTTATTAAGCGGGACGGACCAAGTCACAATCCCCGACGGTGCTCTACCCCACGCCTGTTATCCAGCGTGTAAGTCACCTCACATAGCACTACGATGTGCAAACACGGGGTTTCAAACCCTCAGAACAGCATTTACATCTATTACTCACCTCAAGCCGGCCAAAGTCCTAGCTCGCTATGCCCTTGCCTTTCGAATTGACCTCCTCGTGTACCGAATCTGATCAAAACCACAACGAATACATCACAATATGCTAATGGGACAATACCCAATCGAAAACAATCGAAAAATAGCTGAAATCTCGAAATTAGCATAACCCGAGCCCCGGGCCCACTTCTCGAAAATCAGAAAATTTACCATCAACTGATTCCTTATCTCGCCATGAGTCTATACATATGAAGAACACCAAAATCGGAGTCCAAGTGACCCCTCAAATCCCCATTTTAGCTCTCTTAAGCTCCAAGCCCTAACCACCATTTTTGACCTTTGATTCCTTAATTTTTCAGTCTTAATTCATGTATTTGTACCATAAAATCGTGTTTTAGACTCAGAAATTCTTACCTCAATGAAGTCCCTTGATTTCTCTCTTCCAACTCGCCCCAATTCTCTAAGTCCGAAGTGAAAATTATGAACCCTTATGAAATTTTGCGAAGATGAAATTTAATAACACTGCTCAGACATTTCCGAATCTGCGGCTCCATGGCCGCATCTGCGACTCCCGCTTTTGCGGTTAATGCACCGCTTCTGCGGAAATATCCGCTTCTGCGGTTGAATATGCGCTCCTGCGACTTCCGCTTCCGCGGACAAAATCTCCCATCTGCGAATCCCCCTTAACTGCTGAACTTCCGCACCTGCGGTTCTCCCTGCTTCTGCGACTCCCCACCCGCTCCTGCGGTACTGCTTCTGAGGTCCCATTTTCGGAGGAGCGGAAATACCAGAAGCAGCAGCAAATTCTTAAGTTTTACAAGCCAAAACTTCCCGTTAGCCATCCAAAATCACTCCGAGGCCCCCGGGACCTCAACCAAAAACACAAACATGATCCAACACCTTATTCAAACTTGCTCAAATCATCAAAACACCACAATAACACCTAAACCATCAAATTACATCAAATTCAAGCCTAAGTTCATCCAAATCTTCCGAAACCTGCATTCGATCAAAAACCTACCCAAATCACCTCCGAATGACCTGAAATTTTGCACACACATCCCAAATCACATAATGAAGCTACAGCAACTCTCGGAATTCCATTCCGACCCTCGGATCAAAATCTCACCTATCGACCGGAATTCGCTGTCACACCTCCTTTTTACTTACTACACCCGCGGAAGAGGGTATGGTAAAGGGAGTTATTTCCAACTTGAAGTGACAATCGGAACGGGATTATTTATTTAAGATCAGAGTCGCCACTTGGGATAGTTATGGTGTCCCAAGTCATCGGTTTTAAATCCCGAATCGAGGAAAGATTGACTCTGTTTTACAGTCAGCGAACAAGAAATCCGAGTAAGGAATTCTGTTAACCCGGGAGAAGGTGTTAGGCATTCCCGGGTTCCGTTGTTCTAGCACGGTCACTCAACTGTCATATTTGGCTCATTTGTTTGATTTTAGTACATGTTTTAATCTATGCGCCTTTTAACTCTTGAAACACTTTTATTATTATTATTTTTAGAGAATTGCAACGTCGTGAAAATGCGTCTCGAACCACGTTGCACCAGTGCACCCGTGATCGTTAACACATTTCGGCTTCGTTGAGATTTGGATTTGGGTCACATAAATGTGCACCCGAATTTAGGGAAGTAATATTAAAGTACGCGCCTAAAGCAGCTACGTGTTTATTATATTTGGGGAAGGCCGTGAAATTTGCTAAGCGGCGTATCCCGAAATCTAAATTTTATATAAAGCATTATCGAAGACCCCGCAACTTATATTTTGGCGAGGCTCGTGTAATTTTTATTCAGGAAAAGGCAGTCTTAAAGCAAACTATATTTTTTATTTGTCTCCAGCAGCGCAAGAAAAATCCTAAAGTTTGTTATTGAACTGAAGTAAGTTAAATGGTAATTATGTGTCAAGGCCATCGATCGGGCTAAGCCCAACGAAGGAGTATTGTACCCATGCTCTTCTAACAAGCTGCCAGTTATTTGGGCTCCTGCAAGCTGCCAGTCCACGCCTAAGCCCAAACGTCCTGGGGATAGGCTATAGGGCCTGGATTTAAATTAAAAAGAAGAATTCTGATTCAATTAAACCAAAACTATTGAAATTACTCTACACTCTTTAAATGAAACGACTGATTTATGGGCTATGCATACTGATTTTAAAGGCGTATCAGCATCTAGAATTGAACGTGCATCACACTGAGCTACTGATTTCATGCTTGCGTTATTTGATTTCAAAGTTGTATTTAAACTAATCCTGCTATGCTACTGTTCTAAAATGCCTTAACAAGTACAGAATTCAAAGTCCATAACAGTCCAGATTAACAGTCCAAATGTATCTATTATTCATACACTCAAAACTACTAACTAACACCAATTACATTTATCCAACTAAACAACGTTCAAATGAGCCTAGATTTGGCAGTATTTCCATTTCCACTTCACTTCACAGCTAACATCAAGGTGAGTTCATAAACGTGTACCTGGGATTTGAATTGAAATAGGAAAAGGAAAGATTAGCAGCAGTAACAGCTTCAGCAGCAACTCAGAGAACCAATTTAAAATCTCAACAACAGACCAGCACAGATTCAGCAGTTCAGGATAAATTGGAAAGCCCACAGAGTTCACAGATCAAACCAAAATGGCACCAAATAACCAAAGATGAACCCAGGACTGACACAACCAGTAAGCAAACAACACTCGAACTAAGCAGACCTCATGCACACATGACTCGAACAGCTTGTGAATATCAACATTGATCAGAATCAAACGAGTTCAGGTTATTTCTGATCCTTAATGAGCTAGACAATTGAATTAAGGACTGGAATCTGAAGGTGAGCAAAGGAGAAATTAATGAAACAGTAATTTTTTTTTTTATTTTTTTTCTATTGTTTTTCTGGAAATTTTGAGAGAACTAAGATCCAAGGAAGGGTTGGATTTCAGATTTCTGATCTGAACCTTGTGGAGAATCCGGGGGATTTTCGATGGCTGAAAAAACTTCTTTACTCAAGGCAAATGAATGCCTATTTATAGGTGAACTTAAGATCCAATTTCAGATTTTCTTTACCCCCTTAGTCCCTATTCTAATTTCAGTGTTTACCCCTTTATTTTCTGACTTGTTACACAAGTAACTCCCTTAAGTTTATTAGAACCTACACTATAGTCCATCCTAGAAGGTTCTATGCCCATTACAATTCCTATTCTACCCTTACTTTACTTTAACAATTACCAATCTTAGTGAAACTACCCTTTTCCATGCCTATACTACCCCTTGAAATCCCCTGAAATTACTACCCAAACCCAAAGACTTTAGTCCTCTTTCTACCCTAATTGAATCCATTTGCTATGGCCAAATTCATCTAATTAACAACTAATTGAACCGGGCATTACACTGAAGTATAACAATCACTGATTAAACATATTAAACTGAAACAAACAATACGCACAAGATTGATTGAAACTGATCAAAAGAAAATAGGCTAATAGTCAAATTATTGGATTATCAAATCAGCAACGACTGTTAACTACACTAAACAGAGGCAGAAATGCTAGTCCCTATGTCAAACTATACTAATTCGACTGAACATGTCGAGTGACTCCAACAAAATTAAACTAAGTCCTAAACATGCATTCCCTAATCAAAATAAATGGAGATTACAAAACAGAATTAAACCAGATGGAGGATCAAAACGAAACAAAACGTTTGACAGGTGAAGAGAACTAAGCTATACAATTAACAGTTATCCAATTTCAGAAACAGTAACTACAGACCTAATCTAAAACCTAACATACTAATTGTAAACTAACCTAATCTTAACAGCGCAAAAAATCAAACACAAAAGGAAGAGGACTCATCTGTACAACTCCCAAAGTCGCATAGCTCTTCAGATTCAAAATTCGACTATTTCTGGTGAGATCTGAATGCTAATGATGACAAATTCCTCATGAGGGAAGTGAAGAGGTCACGTGGTATTAATTTGGTGGGGTTTGGAGAATTTAGGGTTCTGACCGGATTTTCGATCGGATATTTGAGCAATTCAGGCCATGTTCGAGACAAGTGACTATGGGGGTTGGGTAGGGGAAGTTAAGGCGGTTCTATGGTGTGAGTTTGGGATGGTTTGGACAAGGTTGTGTCATGGCCGGAAAATTCGATCCAATATTCGAGAGGTTTGGCTAGGAATTGAGGGATGATATTTGGGGATTTGGAAAGAGGAGGAGACAGTGGTTCCAGGGTGTAATTTTGGTGGTCATCGGAGCTTCGCCGCCGGCGGCGGCGATTTCCGGCCGGCGGCGGACGGCGGAGGGACGGTGGGGCTAGGGCGGAGGAGGGTGGCCGGCACCGGCGTTACAGGGGACGGGTTGGTACGAGGAAGAGGAATTATGTTTTGATTTTTTGTGTATAACTCGGACAGTTTTATTCCATTTTGAGAGTTAACCGTGGCCATTGGATTTGGGGAAATAGACGGTCGTGATTAAACGACGTCAAAACGACGTCGTTTTGAACGTGAGGCAATTGGACCGGGCAGGGTGTTTGGGTCTGGACGTGGGAATTGTTTGGGCTACCTGATTTTGGCCCAAATTTGGTCTTTACTCAAGACCATTTTGAATTTTTCTCTTTTTCTCCTTTTTTTGTATTTTTTTGTATTTATTTATTTTTTTTTGTTAGTTTATTAAATAGCTAAACAAAGACACAGACCTAATTACACTATTTAACTCCTAGAATTACTTATAACTCTATTTAAAACAAATGCAATAATTAATAATGCAAAGAACTATTTTCTTGCAATTTTCTCTACATTTATTCTAAAATTAATTAGTACTAAAATTATGAAATTAAATCCCTAAATGCCAATGCATATTTTTGGTATTTTCATATGGATTAAAATGCACAAATAAAAATGCAACAATTACCAAAGGATGCCACAAAATTCACAAAAAAAATTATAAATACTAGAAAAACTGTTTTGTTTGAAATTTTGGGAATTATTGCTTAGGGCAAAAATCACGTGCTCACATTCGCCAAAATACTAACTTCGCCAATTCAAGCATAATTCTACACCGGACCTCCAAAATACTTCCGATCACACTCCTAAGACACAAATCATCCCCCGAAGCTAACCGAATCATCGGAATTCATATCCGAGCCCTTGAACTCATAAGTCAACATCCGGTTGACTTTTCCAAACCAAACCTTCCTTAAAGAGACTATGTGCCTCATTTTCCTACCAAAACCAACCCAAATCAACTCTAACACACCAACTACCGATGATGAAACATGAAGAAGCATAAAATGGGGAAACGGGCGGTAACTCATGAGACGACGGGTCGGGTCGTCACAGTATGAGTATCTCGTGTTAACGTAAGGTCCGGCAGAGGCAGAGTCATGATTTCAAGCTTACGAGTTTGAGATCCTAATCTGTTTAAGTTATTGGGTTCTAAATTAATAATTTGTACATATTTACTAAAAAAAATTAAGACAAATACATGATTTGAACCGAAGCTACTGGGTTCGACCGACCCTAAGCCAACACTATGGCTCTGCCTCTGGGGTTCGGGGAAAGACCTCACCCTAAAGGTGTGTGATGTAGGGGTGTGGATGATTTCATGCTCGAATCTCTGACCTATAGGTCACACGGAAACAACTTTACTAATATTCCAAGGTTCCTCTTCAATATGTAAATTTAAAAATTACTTAATCTTATCGATCATATTTTATTATTGACATGACTTAAACTTACTTGATATTGAATAAGTTATTATTAAGAAAGAGAAATAGGAAGTGACATGTAAAAGTCATATTATCACACTTTATTCAATTATTAAGAGAAAATATATTTGGTATCTTACGTATATATATTTAGGTAAATCTTTTTTTATTTTAAAACTTACTGTCTGTTTTCCTTGAAAATGATAACTACAATTATGTTTGATTTTGTGGTTCTAAAATACGTGATTTATTTTAATGCTAGTTGTTAAGCAATAGATGCTAGGTATAAGTAAAGAGAATAAGATGTGCAAACCAATGGGGTTACAAAGCTGGACCTCGAGCTGGCTGAAGCAGGACCTCGTGGTCTAGATGGGGTTAATAACGATGAACTATTGACAAACAATCAATGGTCACTACTAGAAAAATGCTAATTTCCGACTGAAATTTTTCGTCGGAAATCTCCGATGGAATCCGTCGGAATTTTCAAAAAAAAATTCATATATATTTTTAAAATTTTTTCGACCACATTTCCGACCAAATTGATCGCAACTTTTGGCGAAAAATTTATTTTGACTGGTTTGACTTCATTTCCGACCGATTTGGTCAGTAGTTTTTAAAAAAAAATTAAAATAATAATTCCGACCGAATCAGTCGGAATTCTTTTTTAAAAACCTTACAGCCCCCTCCCCAAAAAACAGAAGCTCAATTTTCACTCTCTCATATCTCCCTCTCGTCCCCAAGGTCCTCTCGTCCTTCTCCCCCGTCCCAAGCTCGTATGTTTGCCCTCTCTCTCGTTTCCTCCTCCCTTCTCCCTCTCCCTCCTCCTCCCTTTACCCCTTAATTAATTTTTTTTTACTTTGTTTTGCAGGTGCAGCTCGCATGGTCGGCGGCGGCGGCGACGGCAGCAGCTCCTCAGTCGACTTCTCCGGCATTTTTTCCGTCGAGGTAAGTGTTTCGTTGAACCACATTAAATATTAGAAATCACATTGTTTGATTGATAATAGAATTTTTTTTGGTAATACTTATGAAAATTAGCATTAACAGAAATAAAATAATACACCTATAGAGCACTTTTAAGAATGATATTAAATGAGTCAATGAGTCTCTGCTGTTATTTTTTGGGAGGTTGATTGAAAAATTCACAAATTCTTTAAAGGTTTTGTTATTTGATTTTTAGGAATTTTATGATCTTTGCGTTTGCGTGTAACAAGTTTTCTCTATTGGTCTTTATTACTGAAATTTTTGCCATATGTTATGCTTAGAAGAATGTTGGTACGGATTTTTCATCATATTCTTTGACTTTGATAGTCTTGTAATTTTTAGGCATTTTTAATTTCCTTAAATTTTCTTGTACATTTTCTAGTTTTATGTACTTTAAGACTTTAATCTAACCTTAAGGTTCTTCAACCACCTCCCCACCACAAAAAAAATTGTACCGATTTTCTAGAAATCTAAGAAAGGTGTGTGAAGCTGTAATTAACAGAGAATGGAGGTTTGTATAGTACTGTTTATACAGCTAGCTATAACTAGTTGATGATAGTCAAACCATGGTATCATAAAGAACTTTCTTTTCGCCATGTCCTCTGATTCCACTCAGAGTAGCTGTATCCGATCTATTTCATTTCGTTATCCCCCATTGGTAGTTGTAAAGATTGTGAAACTACATACTATGTGTAGGGATACTCTTAATGGTTTGAGGGCTTTTGAGGAGAAAATGACTAATGAAGATTAATTTTTTCAAAAATTATAATCAAAGAAACATATAAAATAATATAGTAATATTTCTATATACACTTTTTAGAATGATATTAAATTTAATTTTTTCAATTTCAACGTTAATATTAATTTGTAAATTTGAGAAATTATTAATTAATTTGGATTATATGAACATTTAAGAAGCTATTCAAATTTAATTAGTATATTTAAAGACTTATATTATTTAGAATAGGGATTAATGTGAGATTTCGAGTGTTAAATAACTAGTTTAATAAATCAAATTACTTTATATATCTCATTTATAGATTTCTATTTGTGTAGATGGAATTTGTGCATCGTAGATGGGTGTATAATAGGAATCATCCTAATCGTGCGGGGTTGAGACGCGTGCGTCAGACACATATGTAAAATTCTAACTTCATAATTATTTATGGTTTATTAATATTAGTTTGTTTACATAATAGTTATGTTTTTCATTTCAGGAAGATTATCATAAAAGGTTGGAAGAATGGCAGCAAACTCAACCTCCTTCAACTCAACCAACATCTGATGATATGGCTTCATTGTGGACAGAGGCAGCGGATGGAGCAAACAAAGGCAGAGTCTACGGACTAGGAGTACATCGACCTACAAGTTATCCAAATCCACTCTTAGCCAATTCTTCTTCTCCTCAAAATCAAGAACAGATGGAAGATATGAAAAACGAAATTCGTGAATTGAAGCAACAATTGGACTCCCAATACGGAACATTTGTTAAGATGCAGAAATTTATGCGTAAACAAGGGCATGATTTATCTGATGATGAGGATGAACAAACTGAATCTGATGTGTAGTAGTTTAGTTGTGATGTTTTGGTTGATTGGTAAACTTGATTGTGAGAGACAACTTTATGTATTGCTTTTAAACTTGAATGTGGGCTACTATTTGAATGTTTTATGCCCAAAATTATTAGGTTTAAAGGTTGGTATTGTTGGTTTAAGTTGTGTTAATGGTTGGCATTGTTGGTTTAGAATTTGTTAATGCATTGTTAATTTAGATTGTGTTAATGTATTATTGGTTCATATTATTGTATTAATGTATCGTTGGTTTAGATTGTTGTTAATATATTGTTGGTTGGTATTTTTTTGTTTGTGATAGTTTGATAGGTGGTGTAGCTCGAAATTGGGCAGAATTCTGCCCAGTTTTATACAAAATTCCGACTGAATTCCAACGGAAACAGTCGGACAGCTCCCCAGATTTAACCATAAATTCTCAGATTTCCAATTGAGTCGGTCGGAAATGTAAAAAAAAAAAAAAATTAATATTCAGAAATTTTCGACGAATTTCGTCGGAAATTAAATAAAATAAAATTATTAATTATTAATTTTCGACTGATTTGGTTAGAAATTCAACAAAAAAAATATTAATATTCAATAGTTTTCGACTGATTCCGTCGGAAATTAAATAAAATTTAATTTTTAATTATTAATTTTACTTGTATTATTACGACCGATTCAGTCTGTAAATTTCGACCACTTTAGTCGGAAACATGAATTATTTGGTTGTCTGACCTTTTTGAAATTTGCGACCACTTTGGTCGGAAATCACCGACAGATTCGGTCGGAAATTATTTTTCGACCAACCAATTTCGGTCGGAAAGTAGTCGGAAATATGTGATTTCCGACCGAATTCCAACCGTTTTGGCTGTCGGAAATTTGCCATTTTCTAGTAGTGGGTAATGAGGGCCTTAAAGACGGCCTTTTATGATTAATAATGAGCAATAAATGATGAACAGTGAATGAACAATGTAAAAATAAGCAATAAATGTGTAGAACAATCGTGTTAGCAAAGAACAGAGAATGTTGTGTTATCTTCAATGTATTATCCCTTACAAAATGACAAGAGTCCCCCTTATATAGGAGGGGTGAATCCCAACATAGCACATGTCTAATAAATAAAGAATAAATGCTTCTAGTACAGCTGTGCAACGGCTCAGTATGGATTTGTGCTATTTTTTCAGACTCTGTCAGTCCTTATCACGTGCTCTCGGGAGCCTTATGCCTCTTTATGACGATCGTCGATTTTCATGCCGCCTTGAGGTACGTCTCGATGAGTCTTCGATGTGCCCTGCCGAGAAGAGTGTTTCGAGGACGAGCCTTGAACTCTGCTTCTATCCTACCGAGGCCGGGCTTGAAAATACCATCAAAGCCTTAAAATCGACTTTCCTTGATTTTAGCCGTATACACCGTCCAAAAGACAAAGAAGATGACGAAGATGAATGGACTGAAATTATTACTCTATTACAAGTAGGAAAGCAAAAGTAGAAGCTGACGCTGCTACTACTATTACAAGAAATTCCAAGATCCATGGTATTGGAAGATGACGATTCTACTTTTTATAATCATAAATCCTCTCTTCTCTCACTCTATTGGATGCATGAACTATGAGGGTGATTGGCAATTAACTTGTTACCACTAATGATTATGGTCGGATGAATACTAGTCTTCTTCCGTCCTTTTAAATAAAAATTTCGAATTCGAGCCCTGAATATAAAAAAAATTTTGATAGGCGCATTACCTCTTTTAAAAAGCGCGACACTAATCTGAATTAGTCAGGCCTAATATTAATATTGGACAACTAAATTGCTATAACAAGAATTCTGTACTATGCTCGTTTGTAGTAATTCAACGGTTCTTCTCTCTTCTAGTTCCGTATTTATAATGAATAATGATTGTGATAACCCAAAATTTTGGAGAGAAAGAACAGAAAAGAAAAGAAATATTTCAAAAGCAATTATTGCTATTTGTTTATGCCATATCTACAAGGCTACGAAACTGATTTTATATCTGAATGATTGTGTAATTCTTTGGAAAATAAAGAGACATTCATAGCGAGCGTCGTAATTATAGGCGAGTGTTTTGGGTAGGAAATAATTATCTAATTTTAAACATATAATTATTTAAATTTATATCTATCTATCTATATCGATTCTATATTATATTAAAAGTAGAGTAGTGAAGCATGTGGTTAAGCCAAGTGACAAGCTAAAATGAAGCCACTTGGCAATTTTAAGACAACATTAAAAATTTGAATTATAAATGGAAACATATTTAATGGAAATGGTTTAATGAATCTTATACATAATCTAAATAGATCTTAGAAAAATCTAATTTATATATCTATATTTATATTTATATTTTATATTTATATTTATATCTATATCTATATGTATATTTATATCTATATATTGATCCAGTCATAGATTTTCTTCTATGTTAGCTCGAAATATGGAGATAAAAATTAATTTAAAACTATAATAAAAAATAAAAAATATAAAAATACGTAAATTGAGATAACCTATGACTATTTATATTTTAGAGTAAGTTAAAATATAAAATAAAACTAAAATTTACTTAAGATGTTAAAGATTTATTGAGTTTGAAATTGAAAAAATTCAAGCAGCAAAATAAGATCTTACATAAAGTATACAAATTATTTATAAGTTAAGAAAAAATTAAATAATCAGTAAAAACTGTTTTAATAACAAGAATAATAAAGTCATATTAATATTGATAAATCGGCAAACAAATATTTTATACGTGAAATATTAGAACGTTTATATATAATGTGTTCAAATAATTAAGAAAATATTTTTGTATGATTAATATTTGAATTGAGTGTAGTTAGTTTAAGTTTGAAAGCATAATATAAATCTTTGAAAATATGGTCCAATTTAGAAAATAGAATGATAAAAATTATTTGAGTTTGAGATGAGAAAGTTATTTAATTTTTATCTATATTATATTAGAATGAGTGTGGTAGAAATAGAGAAACAAGCTAATAAAAATTCACATGACAGTGTAATAATATTAGGAATTGAATAATATAATATCAAAAGTAATTAATAAATAGAGAAAAAAATAAAAATTAAGATTTTTTATCATAGAGAAAAAGGGTAAAAACTAATTTAAATTTGAGATGAGAAAGTTTTTTATATTGTGATAAGATGTGACGACCTGACCCGTCGTCCCGTGAGAACCGCTCCGTTTTCCCCATTTCCTGCTTCGTTATGCTTCATTATCAGTGTCTTGTGTGAACGAGTTGAATTGGGTTGATTTTTGGAAGGAAATGAGACACTTAGTCTCTTTAAGGAAGGTTTGTTTTGGAAAAGTCCACCGGATGTGACCTATAAGTTAGAGGGCTCGGATGTGGATTCCGATGATTCGGTTAGCTTCGGAGAAAGATTTGTGACATAGGAGTGTGATCGGAAGTGATTTTGGAGGTCCGGTGTAGAATTAGGCTTGAATTGGCGAAATTAGTATTTTGGCGAATTCTGGTTGATAGGTGAGATTTTGATCCGAGGGTCAGAATGAAATTCCGAGAGTTGCTGTAGCTTCGTTAGGTGATTTGGGATGTGTGTGCAAAATTTCAGGTTATTCGGAGGTGATTTGATTGGGTTTTTGATCAAATGCGTGTTTCGGAAGTTTTAGAAAAACTTAGGCTTGAATCCGATGTAAATTTGGTGTTTTGATGTTAGTTTTGGTGTTTTGAGAGAGAAACTAAGTTTGAATGATCATATGTGACATGTTAGTATGTTCGTATACAGTCCCGAGGAGCTCGGGTGAGTTTCGGATAGGATTGGGTTGCGTTGTGCTCGTTTTTCTTATGCTTCGACGTCGTTTCTTCAAGCATAATTGATATCATACTGAACAAATGAGCTCCGATTACTGTTTTCAACGAAGCATTAGATCCGTATCGTAATTACGGACCCGTAGCAAAAAGAATCGTCGAATTTGGACATCGTATGAGGATTTTATGGCCATTTTACCAAGGTTGCCCAGATTTTCAGGTTAATGACGAAATTGCCCCTGACGGCGTATTAAAAACCTGCACTATTTGCAAATCTTAAAACCTACATATCTCCTTCATTATAAGGTCAAATTGAGTGATTCAAAAGCCTAAATTCATTAGAACTCTACAAGGAATCCATTGGGAGCAGTAAAACGCGTGAACACATACACCTATAATGAGCAGATCGAGTTTTCTTTCAATTTTTGAACGGGAAGAAGCTTCTGAGGCGATTTTTAAGAGAGAAAATCAGTGGGTATAACAGAGGTAAGTGATTTGATTATTAAAACTCGTTTATGGGTGATTATAGACCATAATCCCTGCCTTTAATTCATGAAAAACAATAGAAAAATAGGATTTTGGGGCCTGAGATTATGAGACCTTTAGGGGTCGATTTGAGGGGTCAAACGGACTCCGATTTTGGTGTTCTTTATATGTAAGGAATCGGGAGAAGATGAAGAACACTTTTCTGTAAAAAAAATTGAGTTTTGAGAAGTGGTCCCCGGGCTCGGATTTTGTCAATTTCGGGAGTATTGATGTTTTTCGATTATTTTCGATTGGGTATTGATGCTATAGCATAATGTGACGTATTCGTTGTGGTTTTGGTCAGATTCGACGCGCGAGGAGGTCGATTAGAGAGGCAAGGTCATAGCGAGCTAGGATTTTGGCTGGCTTGAGGTTAGTAATAGATGTAAATGCTGTGTTGAGGGTTTGAAACCCCGAATTTGCACATTGTAGTGCTATGTTGAGGTGACTTGCACGCCGGATAATGGGCGTGGGTTAGAGCACCGTCGGGGATCGTGACTTGGTCCGTCCTGCTTAATAAAATTACTACCTAATTGATTGAAACTTGGTGTGATCCTTATAAAAATGGATTAATTGTCATGATTTGGCCTCGTGCCAACTGATTGAATCCTTCAGGGATTATTTTTACTGGTTTCTTACCATATTTTCAGACAACTGAACTCAGTCCTAGTATTTAGTACTGTTTTGCAAACTCGGCCACTTTTTCTCAAAACTTGGAACTTAAATAATATTTCTAATGAAGTTTGGTCTGAATATTTTATATGCTATTGTGCCCGAGGGGCTTATGTGGTTCTGGACTGAGTGTGGGATCGGGCTGCGCACCGCAGCAGCATTATATTGATATGAGGCTTAGGGCCTAATAGATGCCACGAGATGGCTTGATATTGCGCTTGGGCCGTAAGGGGCCCCTTCCGGAGTCTGCACACCCCAGTGAGCGCCGTCGACGATAAATAAATGGAGTGGGCTGCACGCCGCAGCGGGTACTAGAGAGTACCGTATTACGGGTTGTATTTCTTATTTGATTGGCATTCATTTACTTACCTGTTGTAGCATTATTGTCTTTCATTGGTTTACTGATTTGATATTATCTGGTTTAAACTGCTGTAATTATAGCTTACATTGTGCCTATCCAGGATTTCTTACTCTCAACCCTTATTTATGTTTATTACTCTCTGGGTTGGAAGTACTCACATTACTCCCTACACCTTGTGTGCAGATCTATGTGCACCCACTGAGGATGAGTGAGGATTTCTCTGCCGAGCATCATATCTGGGAGCATCAAGGTAGCTGCATGACGTCCGCAGTCCTGATCTTCCCATCTAACCTATTTGCTTTATTTCCTCATTTCTTTAGAGCAATATATAGTAGGTTGACACCCGTGTATTAGAGGCTCAGACTTGTGACACCGGATTCTTCGAGCTATGTAGTAGTATTTCTACTTGGGCTTTCCACATGTTTTAATTATATTTCAGTGTTTCAGTATTATGACTTAGTAATTATTTGTGTTAACTGAATCATGAACTGTATAAAAAGGGTTAAGGTTGTTCAATTGGTCGGGTTTGCTTAGCAGTGTGTTGGACGCCATCACGATCGGGGTTGGGGTCGTGACAAGTTGGTATTAGAGCCTAGGTTACTTGGCCTCGCGAGTCATGAGCCGGTTTAGTAGAGTCTCGTAGATCGGTACGGGGATGTCTGTACTTATCCTCGAGAGGCTTCAGAACCTTTAGGAAAACTTCACATTCTTGAATTCTTATCGTGCGTCCTTGATTCAGCTTGAAAAGAAACTCCTAAAATTCCTTCCACGTGTTCGTACGCGCGCATGAGTGCTCAGTATCAGATGTGCCTTGATGGCTTGTGATTCCCCGATCGAGGGGCGAGATGTAATCTCTATGAGTTTATGTTGGGCCAGTCTGGAGGACTTGAGGCCGGATCTTTTCCTATGGCTTGAGCACCGAGGTGCTGATTGTGTGAGCAAGTGTTTCGAACTTATATGTTCGGCATTGCCCCTATTAGTGGGAGTGACGGCTGGTTAGCTACGTGGTGAGTATGTTAGTGCTGCAAGGTGCATCTATATGACTTGGAGGTGATGAGGAAGGCCTACTGGATGATAGAAGAACTATTAGGTGTTTGAATTCCATTGCGATTCGAGGTATAGCCTGAGTTATGGGCGCGTGAAGAATCTTTTCATGTTTCTAGTTGAGAGTGAAGTAAAAAATTTATGTTGCGGTATGAGTTCAGACTCAGGAAGACTAAGCGACTGAGTACAGTTTAGGACGGTGGAAGGTATACAGAAATGGTAGTTGGAGGCAAAACAGGTGGGTCATCTCCTGCGGAGTGTTCTAAAGTTGTGTGATCCTTATGTTATCTATTAGAAGATCTCATTTACAAGTGAGGAAAATGTGTTGACATCTAAATTGGATCTCCTAGAGAGTGGGCTTAACTGTTGTGTGAGTGAATGCGAGATTTGCAAAAAAAAAAAAAGAAAATTCTAGATGATTTGTGTTTCCACAAGCTTATGAAGGATTGAGTTTAATCTCACTATGGTATTAAGGCAGCAATGGAGTATGTGCGTTATGAGTTGTTGGGAGTGTCTTGATCTGTGGCTTCGAGCCAAGTTGGGGAGTTTGCTATTGATTAGCTAATTGTACGGTTATGTGCTATGTTGGTTCCGGTTTGAGGCATGCTGGCGAATCAGTTCTGGTTGCGAAAATTGAGCCGAGGATGGCATGAGTGAAGCAAAATTTTGACAAAGGTTATATGGTGCTTCGTAGATGTGTGAGAATCACAGGATGTCTTAAGCTGTTGTTGGTAAAGAATGCTCGGTTCATGGAGCAGGAAGATGTTTGTTTGTATTGGGATGAGGTCATATCCTGCGGTGTCAGAGTGCTAATGAGGCACGGGTGGTTATGTTCGTTTGATCAGGTGAATTTCAGTTTGAATAAGAAGTAAATGACTCTCGAGAATGATTTTAATGTGTTCAAGATTCTACATGTAACAATCAGGTGTCTTAAGGTTGTGTATGTGGTTAGAGACGAAAAGGTCTCGACTCGTGGTATTTTATGTTAATTATGGGATTCTATGTATCAGTATCTGGAAAGTAAAGGTAACGTATTTAGATTCGCAGGAAATTCTTCAGAGTAAAGTATTTTGGAATGTGGTGTTTCTGGGAATATTTGAGAGAGGATTCAGTGGCTTATGGGTCTTAGACGGTGTGGTCTTGTGCTTGGGTCTCGTGTAGTGAGCCTGGGTTGAGGAACTGTGGTGCTACAGCAAGGGGGAATATCAAGTTGATGATGAATCAGAAGGGAAATTAGATAGATAGAATAGCTTGATAGTAGACCGAATCGGTATGGTATGGTATATGCGGTATGTTGTGGAGGATCGAGATTTGCGTGTACGAGGTTTCAGTTCAGTTCTGAAAAGAAGTTCATAAACTCTTAGGCAACGGGTAGCCTCAGATAATCAAGGAAATGGTGCTGCTAATTGGAAGCGATTTGACGAGAGTATATGTCTCAGCAAAAGGGTAATGTGATTAAACTGATGATACTTCGGTAGTATTGCGGCATTTTCTTGTTGGATCAACTGGTGGTATTCGGGTTTGCTTGGTGGCACAAGAAATTTTAAAGTATCTATCGTGGAGTGATGGGGTATTTAAGGTGTGGTATGCATTCGAATGGCAAAAATTAGGATCAGGTATGATGATTCCTGTGCTATATGGAGTTGGAGACTGGGAGTTCTCATGTACAGGCTACGCGTGGTTGTGGATCGTGTGTATTCGACACCGTTTAGCGGCAATCAGGATTTGGAGGCTCGAGTGGATCTTTATTTGCTGGTATGTTAGATTTTGGATGTGATGTTGAAATTCAGACTGGTTGTCTTAGTGTTAGGTGATGCTGAACTATTGCGCTACCGGCTGGTATGTTAGATTTTGGATGTGATGTTGAAATTCAGACTGGTTGTCTTAGTGTTAGGTGATGCTGAACTATTGTGCTACGGGCTATGCCGGAAATGCCACGGGTTGAGTGGCGAGGTGCATTGGATTATATTCTTGCAGAGTGGTTTATATTTCAAAGACCCAGCGGACGGCTGTGAAGGATTGCGTTTCTTAATTGGGCCTTCGTGATGGATGTCAGTGCATAGGTTCCTACGATTGGTTTCGTTCCGGTGTTAAGGGACTTTTCGGATGCGTTTCTTGTGGCCGGGCATGTCGCCGGGCGAGGTTGTGGATTTCGATATTGATTTGGAGTCGGGCACCGTATCGTACGGCTCCGGCAGGAGTTATAGTAGTGGAAGGAGCAGCTTCAGACTTTCTTGGTATTGAGTTCGTTGGTAGGCTGATGCTTGGTTGGCCCCGAATTGTATTATTGAGGGATAGGTTGATTCGATCGTTTTTGAGCTTGTTAGTGATCTGAGGAGAGCTATGAGTTGCTTTTCGGTGTTGTGAGACGTTATGATTTGTTGGTTATGGGCACATGTGGTGCGGTTCTATTGGGGATTCATAGTGAAAGTCGAGCGGGAAGAGTAATTGGGTGTTGCTCGGTAAATGGAGAATTGGTTATGACCTATCGGGTTGCGTGGCGTATGTTATTTGTTTCACTGTGGGTGTAATGAATTGCTTTGGTTCCAGACATCAAATTGTGCGTGGCTGTCGATTTTGAGCATAGTGACTTGAGGTGTTTCATGTGTAATAGTGTTTGGATAGGATCGCGCATTGTAGCGAGGCCACGTGGAGATATGACCTTTCGGGGTAGATTCAGGTGTTCTATTTCTATAATGTGAGACGGGGTCTCAGCCTTGTGTTGTGATGGTACTGATGAGCTTGAGGTACAGCTCTTTCGTTTGAGTCATTTTTCATGATTTGAGTATGTTCAGACCGTTTCTTATTGGCGCGCGTATTATGCAAGTTGTGGCTTAGGCCTGTATTGAGGTGTCATATCACCAGAGTGGTGTGTTGGATTCGAGGTGATCGTTGGGGTCACTAATGAATACGAACGGATTTGATTTCAGCTTGTTGGAAGGATAATATCGAGGTTCGGCTCGGAATCTGCTGTGGTATTAGTCAAAAAGGAAGTGGCTTCATTAATGGTTGATCTGAGAAATGGTTACGGTTTATTGCGTGTTTCAGTTATCGTTGGCAGTATATGAAAGTGTTGGAATAAGACCTTAGTTGATAAGAGGTTTTCTACTGGTATTCGGGTGTTGTGGGCAACTGCTGTGAATATAAGTTATCGTTTCGAGTGTTTGGGTTATGTAGTATATCATATGATTGCACCTGAGGTTGCAGTTATGGGTTATTACAGCTGGTTCGGGCTTATTCTGAGTATAGATGTGAGGTTCTGATCTTGTGTATGATTTCGGAAAGTGCAATGTGGTTCTATGGTTTATGGGCTAGATGGATTGTGAAATTTCAGCTATGTTGTGTTATCGGACCTATGC
>NW_017671080.1:33913-53107 GCF_001879085.1 Nicotiana attenuata | reverse complement strand
AATTGAATAATATAATATTACAAAAATAAATAATAAATAGAGAAAAAAATAAAAATTCAGATTTTTATCACAGAGAAAAGGGGTTAAAAACTAATTTAAACTTGAGAGGAGAAGTTTTTTTTTTTATATTGTGATGAGAAAAGTCATAATATGGATAAGTCCACGTAACTCTAGTCTAATGGATAAAATAAAAAACTAAAAATATTGAATAATAAAAATAAATTAGAGATAATGTGAGGATATTTATAATCATACGTTTAGAAAATAAAATAAAGTAAATATACAATACTTAATATTATTAAAAATTAAATAATTTAAAATTTTCAAGAAATATTTTAAGACAAAATAAATATTTATTTTATGATTAAAAAAATTATATATTTATCTATATTATATTAAAGAATAGTAGTTGATAATGATATTAAATAAAGTTACAAGTTAATGAAAAGTCACATAACATACTAAGACTATATATTAGATTAAAAAAATGGCAAAATTACATTAAATTATTAAAAATTTACTATTAGAAATGAAAGGGAAAGATTATTTGAATTTGAGATTAGAAAGTTCTTAAAGTCCAAATTTGTATTAATAGTTTACAAAATAAATGCAAGTAATAGAAAAATAATTATAAGAAAATTCAATAGATTTGAAACATTATAAAAAACTTATATATTAATTTTTAGACAAATTCAAAATTATATTTTAAAATAAAATGTGATATATATGTTCCTGATAAAGAACTAAATATAAGAAAAGTATCATATTTCAGTTTGAATTTTTAATTGACTATAAAATTAAAATTCTGTTTATTTTGACAATATGTAAAAAAATTATGTATAAAGAGGAAAATAGATATTTTGCGAGGATACTTATATTTTCAAATTTAATAAAAATAAATAAATTAAATTATTAAATAGTAGTCAAAAATATAATTAATAGATTTAAATAATGAAAGAGATCCGAGTGAGTGGATAATAGCGTAAAAATACATTAAATGTCAAGAATATTTTTTTTTACATTTATTGATGATTATTAAAAGGGTAATAAACAATAATAATAAAAGATCACATTATAGCATAACGATATTAAGTAATAAATATTGAAAAAAAATATAAGCAAGGAACAAAAAGAGAAAAAAATTATGTCCAAAAATGTAGAAGAATAAGAATATTTGAATTTGAGATGAAAAATAAAGTGGTAGTAAGAATTTTGTTAAAATAATATAATTTACTGTGCTCAAACAAGGCAGATCACAATGTTACATGTATAATATTCTTTAATATTGGCCGTAAAATATAATACAAGTATCAAAATCAAGGGGTTGGGTTATTACAGATATAGAAAAAGAAAACAAATTATCCACTATAATTATTTATAATTTATAGAAGGTTTAAGGTTATTTGCACATAATTTAAATAACCCAAATAATAATTTGATATGCTTTATGTCTGCGCGTCGCGCGGGGTACTAATACTAGTTATTAAGAATAGAAAGACACCAACAGGTTAGATGAATTAAAACCTAATGAAGGTAAGAGAAACTTGTTTATTAGCATAGCGGATGTAGCCTTTTGGCTAGATAAACTCATAGTTTTCGATCCGGAATATAAATATATATGCAAAAATCTATTAATTTTTTAATAAAATTGGATATAATTTATTTTTAATTACAATGAATTTAATACTAAGAATCTTAAAAGTTGAGATCACATGGCATGAAACAAATCTTTATTAGGAGATAGAAATAGGAAAGGACATGTAAAGCTCCTATGAAGTTTCATTTAATTATTATGAGTAAATATTATAGACGGATCCAAGGTTAAATTTTTATAAGCTTAATTAATCTTTAAGGTTCTTAGTACTAAAGTTATTATATTATTAAAATTGTGGACTCATATTTATTATCTGTTACGATTTTAATGAATTTCACATAAATTAATGTTCCGCATCCAAAGTAATGTGTACCAGTATCTACTTTTAAGCATGTTATTTAAAATATATCCACAACTTACAATATATTTAAAGATTAGCCAATTCACCCAAATTTTAGGATTAAGTATCTTGAATTTTTGAGCTGCTAATTTGAAATTCAGGACTTGGTGTCCTAAATTTTTGAGCTGCTAATTTGAAATTCAGGTATCATGAATTTCTAAATTGCTAAGTTAAAATTCAGGACTAAGTGTCCTGAATTTTTGAACTGCTAATTTAAAATTCAGGATGTAAAATACGAATTTTTGGACACAATTTTCGAACTTTAGGACACGATGTCCTGAAGTATTAACTTTGAGGTTTAAACTTCAGGATGACGTGTCCTGAAGTTTGAGTGAATTAGCTAATCTTTCAATACATTGTAAACTGTGGATATATTTTTAACAACATACTTAAAAGTGACTACCTGGTATCTTTTTCACTTCGAAAATTGAGTAGCGTCATTTACAATCTAACGGGAGAAATTCAAAAATAGCCAGATTTACGAGTGGTCATTAAAAAATAGCCATAGTTTTAAAAGTAATCGAAATTTCGCCACTTTTCATATAAAGATGAATCTGAACGAAAATATTGTTCAAAATATTATACTGGAACTCCAGTATAATATACTGGAACTCCAGTATAATATACTGGAGTTCCAGTATAGTATACATGTCACGACCCGGATTTCCCACCCTCGGGAGTCGTGATGGCGCCTACTCGTAGAAGCTAGGCAAGCCAAATTTTTAATTACTTTCCGTTTACAACATAATCCCTTTTAACAATTCATGGCAACAATATAAAAATAATAAAATTAAATAGTAGCGGAAGTCTTAACTGAATCAACATGCGGAATAGTCAATATAATCCTCTACCCAAGAATGGTGTCACAATACTCACGAACTGCTAAGAAATACTAAACACAAACGTCTGAAAGAAAACATAAGTTGTTTGTCTCGAATACAATGAGGCAACAGGCTAAAAAGAGAGAATAAGGGAGACGCCGGGCTTGCGTATGCATGCAAGGCTACCTCGGGTCTCACCGGACTGAAGGCCTACTCCCGTACTAATGCTGCTGCTGCTGCTGCTCGAAACCTGGACCTGTGCAAATAGCACAGAGTGTAGCATCAGCACAACCAACCCCATGTGCTGGTAAGTGTCTGGCCTAACCCCGGCGAGGTAGTGACGAGGCTAGGACCAGACTCCAGATAAACCTGTGCAGATATATATACAAGTACAACGGAAAAGTAGCAAGAAAATAACAATTTAAGCTGGGGAAGGGAGCATGCTTCAGGGGTAACCGATAGAAACAAAATATCGGGAATAATGGTACGTACATCTACAATTTAACTTCTAACAAAAATAAAAAGATAGACAACATTCATATTCAACTCGTCTTGTTGCAGGCGTGCAACCCGATCCCATTCCTCAATATCTCGTGGTAGGCGTACCACCCGCTCCCATTTCAGTATCACTCGTGGTAGGCGTACCACCCGCTCCCATTTCAAGATCACTCGTGGTAGGCGTACAGCCCGCTCCCAATTCAATATCACTTGTGGTAGGTATACCACCCGATCCCATTCAATATCACTTGTGGTAGGCGTACCACCCGATCCCATTTCAATATCACTTGTGGTAGGCGTACCACCCGCTCCCTTTACTTTCAACACAATACACAATACAATCCCGGCAAGGGAACAATCAAATTAATACTCTTTTCCGGCAAGGGAACTATAACAACAAGTCAAACATCCTGACAAGGGAGAGTCAGCTATAACCAATCCTATTCAACTTCTTCCTGGCACAACTAATACCAATATTTAATCACAACGTTCATAGGATCAAACAAGGGTACACAATTATCAAATTAAGACTCACGGTCATGTTTGACACCGACGCATGGATACTCGTCACCATGCCCATACGTCGTTGATGATAGGCGATAATTGCATATTTTAGTCGCTTATTACACTCGAATTTACTGCACTTTAATTGAGTTTGCGCTTTAATCGCTAGTATTTTGCACTAATTGTGTGTTTTATGCCTTGTAGGTGTGATTCCGAGCTATATAGATGTTATGGAATAAATTTAAGTGATTTGAAGCTTTGAAGTCTGAGTATAAGCTTAAGGAATTAAGCCGGGATCGTGTTCGGGGGTCAAATTTGATAATTAAGTATTAACAAAGACTTGAGGAGGCATATTGCGCACTGTCTAGTAAAATAGACATAACTTTTTTTCTCAGAACTCCATTTGGGCTCCACAATATATGGTTGGAAAGCTAACTCAAAGGGCTACAACTTTCATGTTTTATGTTTTTCCAAATTCCAAATGGAACAGGTTGAAAAACCGCGATTCCACCGCGATCGCGGCAGAGCCGCGGTAGAAGATGGTCGCGGACAACTGAAGAATCAGAGGGCATGTTTGGCCGCGGTTCCACCGCGACCGCGGCAAAACCGCGGCAGGAGGCAGAAATTTCAGGGACTTATGTGCAAAACACGGAATTTTAAGCCCTAAACCCTATATTAAACCAAGGAAGCCGATCAAGAAAGGGAGGGGGACATATTTTGGACATAGATTCGACCTAAGGAGGCAAGAACACATTGGGAGCAAGGCGGAGAATTCTTCTACGAGTTTTTTCCTTCCTCTTCCTATTTTTCATTGTTGGTTATGACTTTTAGTATTGTAGTTTTACATACTATTATGAATAGCTAATTTGTTATCTAGAGTTTGATAGAAACTTTTGTAGGATAAATTCTTGTTATGTTTTTATATAATTGAGCCATAACTTTTCTCTATTTGTTCAACTACGTTTATATTCTGGTTGATTGAAGAGCTCTTAATTAGCTGTACCTATTTAGTATGCATAACTCGGGAGAGAGTGCATATTTAGTTAATTGTTAAACAACACCACTCCCAGAGTATATGAGAGATCAATAACCGAGGGTTTAAAGGCGGGATTAGGGATAACGAAGCCTTGGGTGCGATCTGAAGTGATCTGTATTAAAAGCCAACTAGCGTAGCTCGGGAGAGTGCGTCTAGTAAATTGTCGTAATTACTCGGGAGAGATTTACGGTAATATGAGTGCTCATGATCGGTAGAGAATACTTAGACGAAATTATAGAAGACATAGCGGGAAGGATTCTGACAATTGGGGAAATCATAACTCTAGACCTCCTTAATCTTTTCTCTAACCCTCAATATCGTTAGTTGTTAATTTACTATTTTAATTTGTTAGTTAAGTAGTTAAACACAAGAATCTTAATATCTATAAGTTAGGAATTGTTCAAGCTTGTCTTCTTGGTGATAGTGAACAGCTGTAGCTAAACCTTAGTTCTCTGTGGGATTCGACTCCGGACTTGTAAACCGGATTATATTTGCAACGACCACATTGTCCTTTTATAAGGCATAGTTGGGCGTGATCAATCATGCTCAACACAAACAAGTAGCAATTATGACTCAACTCCTAATCCCTCAAGCTAGGGTTAAACCAAACACTTACCTCGATGCTTTGAACTCAACTCAAGCCTCAACTATAGCTTTACCCCGAGATTCCACCTCCAATCCGCTCGAATCTAGCCACAAATTACTCAATTACTTTCAAACTAAATGAATCAATTTGAATGCATAAAAATGAATTTTTCAAGTTTTTCCCAAAAATTCCAAAATAGCCCCCGGGCCCACGTGGTCAAAACCCGAGGTTCGAACCAAAACCCGGTTACCCATTCCGCCACGAACTCAAATATGTAAATTGTTTTGAAATCGGACCTCAAATTGAGGTCCAAATCCCCAATTTTTAAAAAACCTAGGTTCTACCCAAAACCCCCAATTTCACCCATGAAAATCCTTGATTTTAAGTTGAAAACATGTTAAATGATGCTAATGATTGAAGAAAATGAGTAAAAATCAACTTACAAATAATTTGGAAGAAGTCTTGTTCTTGGAAAATCGCCTAAGGAGTTGTGTTTTGAAAATGGGGTGAAAAATGGTTCAAAATTCGACTAAGTATAAAAATATGCAGGCTGCAGATATGAGATTTGCGAACCCCGACCTGTTACGGTAATTGCGAACATTTGTTCGCATTTGCGAACTCAGGCCAGATAGAAGGACTTCGCATTTGCGAAATATGCTTCGCATTTGCGAAAGCTCAACCTTCGCATTTGCGAAGGAATGCTTCGCATTTGCGAGCCAAGCAGGCCTGGGCTGGTTTTGCATTTGCGATCTAGCCTTCACATTTGTGAGTTCGCATTTGCGAACCAGGCTTCGCAAATGCGAAGCCTGCAGGCCTGATCATACCAGATTTTCCAATATTCAAAAATACAATCCGACACCTATCCAAAACTCACCCGAGCCCTCGGGGCTCCAAACCAAATATGCACACAACCTCAAAAATATCCTACGGACTTACTCGCGCGATCAAATCGCCAAATAACATCATATACATCAAATCAAGCCTCAAAACTCATGATTTCTTCCAAATTTTTATGAAACATCAATTTTTTCCATTTTAAGTCCGAAACACGTCAAACGACGTCCGTTTTCAACCAAACTTTATAGAAAGCGCTTAAACCATATATAAGACCTTTAGCGGGCGCTGGAACCAAAATACGAGCCCGATACCATAGTCTTTTAATCAAATTTCATTTTCATTTTCCTTAATCATTTTCAGAAAATAATTTCACACAAAAATTCATTTCTCGGGCTTGGGACCTCGAAATTCGATTCCGGGCATACGCCCAAGTCCCATATTTTCCTACGGACCCTCCGGGACCGTCAAATCACGGGTCCGGGTCCGTTTGCCCAAAAAGTTGACCGAAGTCAACTTTAATCAATTAAATATCAAAATTTAGTATTTTTCTCACAGAATTCATATTTAAGCTTTCCGGCTACGCGTCCGGACTGCACACGCAAATCAAGGCAACCCTAAATGAGGTTTTCAAGGCCTCGAAAGCACGTAATGAGTAAGAAAATAGGTGATGACCCTTTGGGTCGTCACAATACATGTCCAGCATAATATACTGGAGAACGAAGCATCGGTGCTCCAATCTATATTATATTATACTGGAACTTTTCGCGTGTTGGAGTTCCAGCATAATATGCTGGAAGTTCATACACAGGTGCACCGATCTCCAGAATATTATGTTGGAACTTTCCGTGTTGCAGTAAAATAATAGCTATTTTTCAATTACTTTACAAATGCTGGCTACTGGCTAGCCCGTGCTATTTTTTCCGATCTAACTTGGTCTCCATATTTTCAAATTGGCCCACCTAATAATTTGACGTTTGCTTGCTTGGCTGTTGCCTGTGCTAGGCTACCCCACGCCACGCCACGCCCCAAAATCCCAGCAAATGGGAAATTGCCCAAATATGTTATTGGTGTGTGACGAGTTTTGGGTGACCACTTGGCGACACCATACCCACATGTGTGTGTCAATTGGTATAATGTACTCCCTTTTTATTTAAAAAATGATAGAGCAAAGCGTGTGACGAGATAGTTGGAATCCTATCAGTTTTCAGAAGTTTCATATTTGAGCTCTAAGAATAAAGAATTCCTGAATAAAAACTTCTTTATTCCCTTAGTATGTCTCTTTTAAGTTGAAAGAGTCGACCAATGTTTAATTTTGAGTAATTCAGAATTGGGATTTGAAGATTCTCATATGTTCGTAAAGTGATTTCAGACTTGGGTACATGACCAGGTTGAGTATCGGATGATCCAGGAGCGATTCGACGCGTATTATCGGAAGTTTGCATTATGGAAGGTTTTGAATTAGCTAAGTTGGACTTAGAGTGGACTTTGATATTATCGGACTTCGGGTGGTGTTCCGGGTCCTTGGATAGGTTCACTTAGCTTATTGGAACTTGTATGTGAAGTTTAGTCGTGATCCGGAATGTCTGAGTGTGATTCGGATGTGTTCGGCGAAGTGTGATGGCTTGAAAGTTAAAAGAAGGATTTTGATCGTTTATTGGTAATTTTGATGTTATTTGTGGTGTTCGAGCCTTTGGATAAGTTTGGATAAGGTATGAGGACTGTTTGGTATGATTGGACGGGGTCCCGGGGATTTCGGGTGTGTTTCGGCTACTAAAAAAGAATTAACACAATTTAAAATAAGAATATTTATTTTCTTTTACTCAACTTATAAACGATTCAAAAAATTATACTAGTTTACTATAATTAAGTAACAAATAAATAATAAAAATACATATTAATTCAGTATGATTATGTGACAAAAATTTAAATGAAAGCAAATCACAGCAATTGACTCTCTAAATGACAATGATGTCATTCTTTTTGGATAGAAAAGAATATTGGACTCCCAATGATTAGCTAGTTGTTCAATAATTGTATCAATTATTATCACCACCCAAATAAAAAATATGTTTTAATTGACTCAACGTATGAAAAAAGTCAAGGTATATCCACAAAGATAGCATACAACAAGTTGTTTAAGTAGGCTTTTGGACATAAGTATTGTAAAATTCGAAAAAAAATGGTAAAAAATTTTTTCAAGTGAAAATGGTATTTGAAATTTAGAGTTATGTTTCGACATAAATTTCAGTTGGGTTGTTTTGAAGTTTTGTGAGTGATTTGAGTGAAAATTTTGAAAAACAGCTTTTTGCAGTTTTTCAAATTTTCGAAAATTTCGAAAATACATCTTCAAAGTGAAAATTAAAATTTTTATGAACAAACGCTGATTTCGGAAAAAATGAGAATTTTTTGAAAAAATTTTCCATCAAATTTTATGTCCAAAGGGGCACTAAGAATTTCCTTTCTCTTGGGTGCAAGTTGATCTAGCTGTTTTCGTCTCTTTTTCTTTCTATTGTTTGTTTATTTAATTACTATTTTGTTTTCCTTTTTCTCGTAAGGAGTTTATGGTGTAATAATTCTCCTTAATAGACTCCACAATGATTTGGACAATCTAACGATTTTCAAAATACATCTAGAACCTCTTTAGAACGGATTAGATCCACGATAAGGTTATTTCTGTTTGACGTATAGGTTTGTTTAAACTTTGAAAGTAGCCCCTAATGCTAGCATTAGGGTAGAGTGTCTATATCACACTCTTTGGGTACTGCTTTTTCTCGGACCCTTTATGAACGCGAAATATTTTATGCACCGAGCTGTCTTTTATATATATATATATATATATATAACACTTTGCTTTTCTAAAGAAGAATGATATGGTCGTCGATAAGAATTTTTTTGATATTTCAAATAAATACAATTTCCAATTATACTTCTAACGATTAAGTATGTGATCTGCCACAATTAGTTAAAATATGTTAATAATATACTATTCTGTTTCAATAAGGATGAACCTATTTCTTTTTAGTTAGTTTCAAAAAGAATGATTTTCTTCTAAATTTAAAAAGAATGTAATTTTAAATTTTTCATCTTACCCGTAATGACATGACCTATAGGCAAACAAATATCTATGAACATTGATTTGAATTATAGGTTTTAGAAGTTTTTTCATTTTCTTAAATTTTACGTGGAGTTAAATAGGTTGAAATAAATTAAAATGGAGGGAGTAAGATTTATTAACATCATTTTGCGTATAAAAGCTAAATCTCTAACTAAAATAATTCCCAAACTTTCTTTTTGTCTTTTCTGCTTTGGAGTATGGCCCAAGTCGGATCCTTTTATGCAAATAGTCTCCTTTTGAAGTAAAGAATATTGAAATTGAAGATTCATTTTTCTGTCCAAATGCAACTCCCTTTCTTACTTGTTTTTCTGTTAATACGTTAAACTAAGGAATGTCTAACTTGTTATCAATTAGACAAAAGTATGTAGGAAGTTAGGAACTCTTCTAATGTAATTTTTTTTATATCATGTGGAGGTGGAGGCGGCCGATCCGAGATTGAAGTTTATAGATATCTATATCGACTTCAAGTTAATATTTCGATATAAGTAGGGTTTTAGTGAATATAGATATACATATATATACATACACGGACTGTACAAAAATTAATGAATTCACGTGAACCTGTAACCAATACTGTGGATCGCCCTGCATAGAGGAAGGAAAATTGGTAACTTTACTCTAGGTTCATGTTAATCAACCTTTCGTGTTAAATGAATTCAATATAGATGGCTATTCATTCGCCTAATTAAACCAAATAATATAGTAGGTACTAATCTGCCTAAATCAATCCAATATTCCAATCTTATCATATATCTTCTATACGTAGATATCAAAACGCACCTTATGATACAACTGTAATGGTCCCTCTCATTATATTATGACACTGACATATACCTATTTGTGCTTCAAATCCTCATCCGACAATGAAATAGGCACGTACGGACTTGATTTGGTTGAAGTTTGAACAAAAAAAGTATTTAAAGTTGAAGTCGAAAAAATATTTGAAAGTTGAGTCTTATTATGCCCATATGTTAGACTAATAGAAGACAAAGGTTGATATGTTGTTTGGGCCTTTTATTGTAATTAGTCATAGTTAGTTTAGCAGTGGCCCAATCTATTTTTGTATCAGTGTAACTGGGCCACCGGGTAACAGGCCCACTATTTATATTTTGTTACTTTGTTCTTTATTTGATATAGAGAGAGACCGGGGATTCATTTTTTCTCTGAATAATAAGAAAATATCTCATGCTTCTCTCTTCTTCTCAGAAGCTTCTCTCAGATGTAACGCTCAATTCATTTTCATCTCCTTTCTAGATCTACAATATCTAACATGGTATCAGAGCGTAGATCCTGATAGCTCATTTCGTCTGCTTCCGATTGATGTTAACCACAACGTTCTTCGTCGAATTTTGGTCCTTTTTTTGTTGATTTCATGCTGAAATAGGTTTTTGTCCAAATTTACTGGAATTTTCGGAATATTTTGCTTACTTCTACTGGACCTTCAGTTTTGATGGAGATATTGAATGATTCTCTGACTATTTCGAGCTAGGGTTTCGACTATTTCGAGCTAGGGCTTCGACTGCTTCGAGCTAGGGTTTCTTCATCATTTTGCTGCGCCGGCTGAGCCTATTCTTTGATTTTTTACAAGGTTGTTCTCTTTTCGGTTGCAAAAGAGGGGGGTAAATCAGTTCTTCTTCACATTTCTTATTTTGCTGAATATTAGTTTGGATATTGTGTTTCTTACCCTGTACTTTCACAATGACAAATGATAATCCTACTATCACGCCTTCCTCCTCATCTACTGTGTCTCGCACTGTGTTTCATGAGGATGATTTTACACATCCCTGTCATCCCCTATATGTGCATCCATCAGACGTCCTAGGAGCTTATTTGGTTTCTAGTCCATTTGATGGCACCTGCTACGACAGCTGGAGGAGAAATATTTTGGTTGCTCTTTCTATTCGAAATAAACTCGATTTTATTAGCGATTCTTCTACAAAGCCGCCTGTTGGATCTCCTCTGGCTCGCCAATGGCAACGATGTAATGATCTTGTAGTTTCATGGTTGATCAACTCTTTGTCAAAAGAGATATCAGTGTAGAATATTCTGAATCTGCCAAGGAAATTTGGTGTGAATTGGAAGAGAGATATGGTAAAGCTGATGGGGCTAGAGTCTTTGAGCTAAAGAAAGAATTAGCTCACATTTCCCAAGGATCTTTAGACATAGCCTTGTATTTTAACAAAATTAAACAACTCTGGGATGAGATTGCGTCCTACACGACCAGAGTTTGTACTTGTGGAGGAAAAGCTGCTGAGGATGAAGAGCAAAAGGTTTATCAGTTCCTTATGGGTCTGAATGATACCTATGTGCAGACTCGCAGCAACATTTTAATGATGAAACCACTTCCGTCTGTTGGAAATGTGTACAGCATTATCTTGTCTGATGAAAAACAGAGACAAGTGTCTTCTGCCTCTCAGTTTTCATCTCAATCTGCTTCCTTTCATGCTGGGACTTCTAAGCCCTCATTCCCCTCTAAGGTTTCTTTTGATGGGACCAGGAATTCTCTTATTTGCAAGTACTGCAAAATACCTGGTCACTCAATAGATAAATGCTATAAGCTGCATGGATATCCTTCTCATTTTAAGTTCAATAAAGGACCTCCTCCTCGCAGATCTGCTGCACATGTTGAGCTTGACTCTCCTGGTGCTAATTCTCTGCCTGGTAGTTCTGCTGGTCCAACTGAACATGAAGACTCTTCTGTTATACCTGGCCTCACCAAGGATCAATACTCCCAGCTGATGACCTTATTGCAACAATCCCAAATTTCTGCTTCCTCACACTCTCCGCCTCTTTTGGCTTCTGCTAACTTTGCTGGTAAGCTCATGCCTTATGAGGGTGTTTCTTATAGAGCTTGTATGTTATCTAGTGTGAATGGCATTGTTTGGATAATAGACTCCGGAGCTACTGATCATATGACTTCTATTAAAAGCCTACTTTTTGACATAATCACTCTTCCCATTCCCTATCTTGTGCCTCTCCCAAACGGGTACAAAGTTAAAGTAACCAATGTTGGGTCTTTAGCTTTGTTCCCTGATTTAATCCTTCATAATGTCCTTTACATTCCCAGTTTCAAACATAATCTCATATCTGTTCATAAACTTTTAAATCACTGTAATGATGTTGTTCAGTTTACCAAGTCTGCTTGCACATTCCAGGGCCCTTCAGTGAAGAAGCCAGTGGTGCTTGGTAGGCTGGACACTGGACTTTACAAGCTATTTCAGCATGTGACCTCACCCATTGAGTCTGCTCATGTGAACACTTGTTCTTCAGTTGTTTCTTCTTTACATGTTTCCTCTTTACCTGTACTTTCTACTACTGATGCTGATGTGAATCACAATTCATCTGTAAATACCATAGTGACTTCAAATAAAGTGAATAACTCTGATGTTGTTTGGCATTATAGACTTGGGCATATACCATTTTCCAAGATGAAATTTATTTCTGGTGTTAATTGTGACTTGTCCTCCAAACAGTCCTTCACTTGCCCTATTTGTCCATTAGCAAGACAAACTAGACTTCCCTTTCCTGACAGTTCCATTCAATCTTCTCATTCCTTTCAACTTATTCACATAGATACTTGGGGTCCTTATTCTACTCCTACTCACTCTGGTGCTAGGTATTTCCTTACTATAGTAGATGATTACACTAGGGCCATCGGGCTAAAAGCAATGCTTTTGACCTATTAAAAGCTTTTATTTCCATTGTTGAAACCCAATTCCACACCAAGGTCCAGACTGTAAGGAGTGACAATGCTTTAGAATTAGGTTCCTCTTCTTTTGGAGCATTTTTCTTCTCTGAAAAAGGTATCATTCATCAAACCTCTTGCCCACACACTTCACAACAGAATGGTGTGGTAGAAAGAAAACATCGACACTTGCTAGAAACTGCCAGGGCTCTTTTGTTTCAATCTCATCTTCCTGTAAAGTTTTGGTGGAGATTGCCTACTCACTGCCACATATTTGATAAACAGATTCCCTTCCCCTCTCCTCAACAACAAGAGTACCTATGAATTACTTTTTGGCAAGGCTCCCACCTATTCCCATCTTAGGTCTTTTGGCTGCCTGTGTTATTCTACTATGCCTAAGGTCCATAGAGATAAATTTCATCCTAGATCTATTCCATGTGTCTTTCTAGGATACCCTTTTTCCAAAAGGGGTTACAAACTCTACAATCTCACCACTAAGTCTTGTTTTGTTTCCAGAGATGTCATTTTCCATGAACACATTTTCCCTTTTCTTACATCTTCTCCTTCTCCTTCACCTGCATTACCTTCTCCTCTTTCCCCTGATCATTTTTTTTTATGATTCACCTAGCCCTATACCTACTCCTACTTCTGATCCTTCTTCCCCTTATATACCTTCTGTTTCAACACCTTCTCCATCCACCTCTATCCCTATCCTTTCTTCTTCTGTTCTACCTCCAACTTTTCCTTCTGATATTTCAGCTTCTACTCTACCCTCTCCTGTTCCTGTTTCTTCTGTTCCATCTTCTACTCCTCCTCCTCTTAGGAGGTCTAGCAGACCTTTGTCACGACCCGGATTTCCCACCATCGGGAGTCGTGATGGCGCCTACTGTCGGAGCTAGGCAAGTCAAGCATTAAAACATTTTCTGATAACATCACAACGATATAAATAAAACGAGTCATTTAAATAAAAGCGGAAGTCTTAAAATCATAGCTAACTGAAAACCAAATGCGGAAGTTTAAATACAACACTACCCAGATCCGGTGTCACTAACTCACGAACTACTAAAGAGTGCTAAAAAAAGTATGAATAGAAGTACATCAATGTTTGTCTCGGTACAAGGAAAACAAACTAATAACATAGAAGGGACTCCGGCCTGCGGACGTCAGCTAGGCTACCTCGAAAGTCCCTGGACTGAAGTCAGCTCCCGATCAAATCCTACTGCTGAGGCCCAAAAGCTGCTCCTGGATCTGTGCAAAAAGATGCACAGAGTGTAGCATCAGCACAACTGACCCCATGTGCTGGTAAGTGCCTGGCCTAACCCCGGCGAAGTAGTGACGAGGCTAGACAGGACCTACCAAAAACAACCTGTGCAGATATATATGTATATACAAGTGCAACGAAATAACAGCAGAAAATACCAATTAAGGCGGGGAGGGGACATGCTTTGGGGAAATACAGATGAAAACAGCTTATCAGAAGTAAACACGAAACTACATCAGATCTCATAATCTATATAAGTGGTCGGCGTGCCACACGATCCCATTTCATAGTATAACTAGGTGGTCGGCGTGCCACACGATCCCATTTCAGCAAATATAACTGGTCGGCGTGCCACACGATCCCATTTCATAATATATAAGTGGTCGACGTGCCACACGATCCCATTTCATAATATATAAGTGGTCGGCGTGCCACACGATCCCATTTCATAATATATATAAGTGGTTTCCCGGCAAGGGAGAATACGTCTAAGCAGTTAAATCCCGGCAAGGGAGCAACAACAATAACTTACACGTCCCGGCAAGGGTTTATCACATCTCTTTCTCTTACGTTCATTTCTTACTTTTTAACCAAGTCAAAAATAGAGCCAACGCTCCAAAGAGTTTACACATCATATTTCCTTCTCATTCTCTTCGTATCACATAGAAACCATCAATTAACGAGGAAGAGTCACTACAGAATCCCAATTAAGCACAAATAAAGACCCACGGTCACGCTAGACACCGATTTATAGATACTCGTCGCCATGCCTGTACACCGTACTCAACATTTAGCAATTAGCAAATAATACTCTAATCCTATTCCCTCAAGCCAAAGTTAGATCAAACACTTACCTCGAATGCTCCAAACTCAACTCAAGCCTCTGGTATAGCTTTACCCCTCGAATTCGGCTCCAACACAGTCAAATCTATGAAATAATGACCTTAAAATATTAATAATAGCTAAACAAACTAAACCCAATGCCTAAATATGAATTTCTAAGCTTTCTTCCCAAAATCCCAAAAATCGACCCAGGGCCCGCTTGGTCAAAACCCGAAGTTCGAACCAATTCCATGGCACCCATTCCTCCACGAGCCCGAATATACAATTTATTTTCAAATTCGACCCCAAAACGAGGTCTAAATCAAAGAAAATTGAAAAGCCCTAGTTCTACCCAATTCCTCCAATTTACACCCTAAATTACATGATTTAGGTTTAGGAATTTGATAAATGAGGTTAGAAATGAAGAAAACGAGTTAGAGAATACTTACCCAAGAAGCTTTGGTGAAGAATCGCTCTAAAAGTTGCCTAGGGGCTGTGGAGAAGAAGAGCTCGTGAGAAAATTGGGAATAAACCCGTCTCTGATCTGTTTTTGAACTTTAAAAATCACTAAAGGGTTTTACTCTATGCGTCCGCGACACTGGGTCGCGTTCGCGAAGAAGGCAGGCTGGGAAGCATCGCGTTCGCGATGAGTAATATGCGAACGCGAAGAAGGAAAACTGGGGGGGTCCAAGGGTTGGCCTATGCGAACGCGATAGGCTATATGCGAACGCGTTGAAGGGGTTACCAGAACTATACGAACGCGGGAAGGGTACCGCGAACGCGAAGGAGGGGAGACACAAGGCAGTGCGAACGCGAGCCTTAGGCCGCGATCGCGTAGAACAAAAAGTCTGTGAAAAAAATGCAGAAAATCTGATCTCTTCCTAAGTTCCAAAACACCCTGAACCACCCCCGAATTACTCCCGAGCCCTCGGGGCTCCTAACCAACCACACACACTAACTCAGCAACATCATACGGACTTAACCGTGCGATCAAATCGCCAAAATAACATCATAAATGAGGGATCAAACCTCAAAATCATCACTTTTTCTTCAAACTTCATAAACTTTCATTTTTAGATATTTAGGTCGGAAACACGTCAAAACGACGTCCGATTTCGACCAAATTTCACAGGAAGCGCTTAAACTACATATAAGACCTGTACTAGGCGCCGGAACCAAAATACGGGCCCGATACCAACGCTTTCTAATCCATTTTCATTTCAAATTTCCATATAAATTTCAGAAAAACAATTTCTTTTAAAAATTCATTTCTCGGGCTCAGGACCTGAGATTTCGATTCCAGGCATACGCCCGAGTCCCATATTTTTCTACGGACCCTCCGGGACCGTCAAATCACGGGTCCGGGTCCGTTTACCCAAAATGTTGACCAAAGTCAACTTTAATCATATTAATATCAAAATTCGTAAATTTTTACACAGAATTCATATTTAAGCTTTCCGGCTACGCGCCCGGACTTTGCACGCAAATCGAGGCAAGTATAAATGAGGTTTTCAAGGCCTCGAAAGCACGGAATGAAAGAGAAAACAGGTGATGACCCTTTGGGTCGTCACAACCTTATTCTATCCCAGCCTATCTTCAGGATTTTGTTTGTTCCAATCTTCCTCATTCCATTTCTGCCCCTGGTTCTTCTAGCTCTGAGTCTTTATCATTCAATGCAACCACTTCACAGCTCCACATCCCTGAGCCTTACACTTACTCACAGGCTGCTGCTGTCCATGAGTGGCAGGAGGCCATGAGGCAGGAGTTTAAGGATTTGGAGGCAAATAGAACTTGGGATATTGTTGAGTTACCCCCTGGTAAAAAGCCTATAGGTTGTAAATGGGTATATAAAGTGAAATATAAGGCTGATGGGACTCTAGAGAGGTATAAGGCCAGGTTAGTAGTTAGAGGTGATACTCAGGTTGAAGGGGTGGATTTTCATGAAACCTTTTCCCCTGTTGTCAAAATGTCTACTGTGAAAACATTGATTGCTGTTGCTGTAGAACAGCACTGGCCCTTGTTCCAACTTGATGTCAATAATGCATTCTTGCATGGGGATCTTGATGAAGAGGTTTTCATGAAAATACCTACTGGTTTGTCTGTTTCTCCCTCTTCATCTACTTCTCCTCCTTTGGCTTGTAAACTACTTAAATCCCTCTATGGTTTGAGATAGGCCTCCAGACAATGGTATGCAAAGATGTCTCAAGCTCTTTGTTTTAGAGGCTATTCTCATTCTATGAATGACTACTCCCTATTCACTAGGGGTTCTGGTTCTTCTTTGGTTATTTTAGCTGTGTATGTGGATTTGACTGGTACTGATCTATCTGAGATTTCATCTTTAAAAGGCTTTCTACATGAACAGTTCAGGATTAAAGACCTTGGTTCCCTTAACTATTTCTGGGTATTGAGGTGCTTTATTGTGATTCTGGTGTTCTTCTTCACCAAAAGAAGTTCACTCATGATTTGTTAGAGTCTTTTCACTCTTCTGCCTCTTCAGCTGTGGTTTGTCCTTTTACTATCAATGAGAAGTTACAAGCTTCTATTGGTGATCTTTTGCCCAAGCCTGAGGAATATAGATGTTTGGTGGGCAAGCTGAATTTTTTAACCCATACTCGACCTGATATCAGCTTTGCTGTACATCACCTTAGCCAGTTCTTGCAAACCCCTCGTATTCCTCATATGCAGGCTACCTTCCATCTCTTGCGCTATTTGAAAGGGACTTCTGATTTTGGCTTGTTCTTCAGTAATTCTCCTGACCTTGGTTTAAAAGCCTACTGTGACAGTGATTGGGCTTCTTGTGCTGATAGTAGAAGGTCTATTACTGGTTTTTGTGTGTTTCTGGTGACTGTTTGGTGAGTTGGAAGTCTAAGAAACAGCCTGTGGTCTCTCTTTCCTCGGCTGAAGCTGAATACCGGGCCATGAGTAAAGCTGTTGCTAAGGTTACTTGGCTTTCCAAATTATTATTTGATTTTGGTCTTCCCTCTTCTGCTCCTGTTCCTTTATACTGTGATAACCAGGCTGCCTTGCACATTGCTCGCAATCCTGTTTTTCATGAACGGACCAAACATATAGAGCTGGGCTGTCATTTTATCAGAGGAAAGATTGGTGATGGCCTGATCAGTTTAGCTCATGTATCCACTGCTGCTCAAGTTGCTGATATACTTACCAAGGTGCTCCCTGGGCCTGCTCATCATTACCATCTTCGCAAGTTGGGGGTTTTTCCACCCTCCAACTTGAGGGGGGCTGTTAGACTAATAGAAGACAAAGGTTGATATGTTGTTTGGGCCTTTTATTGTAATTAGTCATAGTTAGTTTAGTAGTGGCCAATCTATTTTTGTATCAGTGTAACAGGGCCACCGGGTAACAGGCCCACTATTTATATTTTGTTACTTTGTTCTTTATTTGATATAGAGAGAGACCGGGGATTCATTTTTTCTCTGAATAATAAGAAAATATCTCATGCTTCTCTCTTCTTCTCGAAGCTTCTCTCAGATGTAACGTTCAATTCATTTTCATCTCCTTTCTAGATCTACAATATCTAACACCATAATTTACATATATAAAAATTTTCAATAGGTTGGCAAAAATGGTACAATTAGTTTTTATTTTTTTTGAAAAATCGATTGTTTCTCTATTTTTGTCAGCCTTGCACAGACCAAGCTAATCTTTTCTATATCGCTTCAATTTTATCGGATGTTCTGGAAAGAACGAAAATTTTACCCCGAAAGAATGTATTAATAGTTTTTTTTTTTTTTTTTTTTTTTTTTTTTTTTTTCAAAAGAGCAACTCGATGATCACGAAATTACAATTTGAAATAATAATTTATTAGTCTGAATTTTAGTTACCTCTCGACCACTATTTTTTCATTTTCAGAGTGCACCCGAAAAGAAAGAGGATTGTGGATATGCAATAGTTCGACATGTTCAACAGTTTGACATATATCTAAAGACAGCATACCAAGTTTTATTGGACCACCCAAATTTGGGAGCATTATATATATATATATATATATATATATATATATATATATATATA
>NW_017671080.1:14374-33092 GCF_001879085.1 Nicotiana attenuata | reverse complement strand
ATTTTGGGATGAATTACAATGGAATAGAACCCTCTATTTATAGGGAGAGGGTGACTTAGCCACCAAGCAATGAACTCTAGAATCTCTCGAAATATAGACATTCACTAAATACAATTCTATTTATAACACTCCCCCTTCAATGTCTATCCAACAGATAATGTGCCTCGTTAAAATCTTAACTAAAATAAAATCCAGTGGAAAAAAAATTCTAGAGAAGGAAAAAGAGTACACATATCTAACAGTACGCCTTTTGGTTGCCTCGTTAGAAACCTTGCAAGGAAAACCCAGTGGGACAAAACCTTGTAAGGGAAAAAGAGTACAACGCGTATTAACTCCCCCCGATGAGAGCATCAATTCACATCCTTAAGCATTTGCATTCCAATCTTGTGCACCATCTTCAAAAGATCCTTGGTAGATATTTGATAAACAATATCAGCCATATTCACTTCAACGAATTTGTTTCACCTTGAAATCATCATCCCTGATAGATGTATTGTCTTCATATGATCTTGTTGGAATCATCATTTCAATATCTTCATATATGGGTGAAAACTCTTGCTATCATATTATCATGCTTATAGTTATAGCAAGATACATATGTGCACAAATTGCATTTAGGATATAGTACTTCATGACCATAAATTCTATATGCTTTAAGCAATTTAAATCCTTCAAGGATTTTTAAGTCATATAAGCCATATAATAGACTTTAGATGCATATCAAGTTTTCATGTCATGCTAGACATATAAAATATCGAAAACTGATTGCACATACCATTGACTTTATACTTTCAAGTGTTTGAACTACATGTTCAAAACTACATGTCTTTCATATGAAACCAATTCTATTCGAATTGTTTCTTCAGACTTAAGATCCTCATATATATAGTTAGCGCTATCATAGATGTCGTCGACAAACATTTTATATCAGTTTCAATATTTTTTCATAAAGACATAACATAGAGATCTCTTCATTCATATTTTTAGGTACCTGAATCTCTCTTGAGAATTTATGAAGTGTTATGTCATATGATCTTCTAGATCACTTGCCTCCTTTATTATGATCATTTTGATCATTTGCTAATCTTCTTTATCAAGAAGTTTCTTTGACACCGATTTGTCTATACGCTTTAAGCATACCATAGACTTTGTCCTTCTAGGACTTATTCTAATAGGAGCATTTGCAGTGAGAATATAGTTACTTTCTTTGGGTCATCAAATGCATCTGGCATGCTTTACAATATATTGCAGATGAATTATCCTTTTATGAACTTCAAGTTCATATTGTTTTATTCGAAGATCTAGATGTACAAATAATAATTTATTTCGCGTAACTTTTTCTCAGATGTTATCATCTCTCCCCCTCATGTTAGAAAAACTAACATGCTTCCTCAACTTTGGGAACGCATCTTTGTGCGTTATGGTGTTAATCAAAATATACATCACACATCAATAATAATGAGATGGAATTATTTGGTTCCTGACCCTGAACCACTTGTGAGGAGAGAAAATAATATACTTTGGTATATAACGTATATCAAACTGATATAGATAACTTTGTTATCATAAGCAATTGTTTAGCTATTAAGTGGAGGCACTCAATAAATCATTTTGCTAAACCAATTGTGATGTAAACCAACTTATCAAGATGAACTTCTTGAATAGAAAATCTAGAAATTATGCTCGAAATTAAATTATTGAGCAAGTTACCTCGCACACACCAGCCAGGTTGCGGGTTAATAATAATTGCGCATGTAACCATCTCATAGATGCATCTTATGTGGTATACATGGCGGGTGAATGGGCCCATATTCACCTTTGATATTTCTAGCATTCATGGGATTCAATCCCAATTTTAGTTGGTCAATTAATTAATGAGAACAAGCATTATAAGAGAATTCGTAAAGAACTTTCTAGTTCTTTAATATTTACCCATGTGATTTCTATTTTATTTTTGCACATCATACTTAAATTAACATGGCTAAATTAATTATGCCAACTGAATAAATTATCAATATTGATAAAGTTCAGATTTACACCATGACGTATGCAATTATCAATAAACTCAAGTTTATTATGATATGGGTTTTTATATCAATAAACATCCACTTTATTATGGTATTCTTTTATTTATGCAGTACAAACTGGAGAATGAAGCGGGTAGCTTTGCACATACATATTACCCCGCTACAAGTTGTAGTAGTAGAAGATATTAAATCTTTCCTTTATTTATAGTCTCAGTATGACCAACCGCTTTCACGAATACTTTAGAAACTGAATAAGTTTCTTTGAGACTTACTACAACACAACGTCTTATTGATAATCAATTTTCTCCAAAATAATAATAATTGGCTCTTCGAGAGATCTCAATTAATTTTGTACTTCCACATATTCATCAACATCATATGGTGAATATCTCTTTTAAAGAGAAAGTTATACCATTATAGTCATGGTCAAAATTATATGCAAGATCTGTTTCTTGCATTACTGTCATTCTTTAATAATCACATTACCAAAATATTTTGGCGTACAATAGGTACGTAACCAATGACCATTCATGCCATAATAATGACATTTTTTTCTTATATCATCTCAAACCTCCTTTTAGAGGTGAGTGTGGTATATTCACTACCACTAGCACATTCATATTCTTTCAAGAATGAATATGTATTCATAAATCAGATGTTGTCACATTCACATCATGAATGGACCATAATCATCTGTATGTGCTTTATGAAATCTTATTTCAAATCGATGACAAATATTTTCACAAGTGGGAAATTATTTTGAGAATCTTTATTATTCTCATTACCACGATAATGATGATTATAATTTCGTCTATTGCCACGTCCATATCCATTGATACATTCATAGTAATAATTTTATCTTCTTTCAGACTTATCACATACTGTTATCACATTCTCTTAAGGGAATGAGAATGGAGCAAATTTAATGGGACGGGTTTCCACTTTTTGTGCCCATAATCATACATGAATTTGATCATGGCAAGACATAGAAATTTTTACCACTTCAGGTGGTTATAATTTCTTACAAACTCATTAGAGTTATAATCAAACTTTATTGTCTTTGCTTGTATATAACATCAAATTATAGAATTTTAAGAATTTAAAAGAGAAAAATAAAGTAAAATACTTGCCTTAAATCCAGAATTTAATCATGAAGAAAGTTCATGGAACAATTGACAATCATTATGCTCCATCCCAAAACTTCTATTCAATTGGTTAGAGTCTCGTGCTGATAACGTGTTATGAACAATAAAAGAAGAAGAAGAATATTGCAGAGAAAAGTAGGGAGAGAGAATTCTTATTGATTTCTGGGATGAATTACAATGGAATAGAAACCTCTATTTATAGGGAGAGGGCGACTTAGCCACCAAGCAATGAACCCTAGAATCTCTCGAAATATAGACATTCACCATAAATACAATTCTATTTATAACAGATTTGTATGTGTGTGTATATATACACAAACACACACACACACACACACAAAAGGACAATACAATACACAATATATATATATATATATATATATATATATATATATATATATATATATATATATATACACACACACACACACACACACACACACACATACACACAAAAGGACAATACGATACACAAAATATTTTGCATTTATACAGGATTCAGAAAAGCGCCTTATCTCAAATGGTGTGATGTAGGGGTGGCAAAACTAACCCAAACCCATTTGACCCGCCCAACCCGTCAAGTTTTAATGGGGTTGGGCTAGAATGATTTTGAAAATGGGCGGTTTTGGGCTGGCCCAAGTTAACCCACAAAAAATTTTGGGATCTTTATACAGATAGTATATCATATTCATTGTTTACTTTTGCTAGCCATATATATAAATTATATACAATTATTTACATATAATACATAAATTATGCATATATTATACCTCCACGGGCTATGTTTAGTTTAAGTGGTTTGGTGGGCAACTATTTGGGTTAATCTTCAAAAATCATCAACCAAAATAGTCCCATGATGATGCCCAATCTTGACCATGAAAATGCTCGATCTTAGAGTTCTACCTTGACCCATGTTCTGGAAAATATTTTCTAATTTTCTCATGTTTGGTTGATAGCCTCAGAAAGAAAGTACTCATTTTATTGAAATGAAAGAAAATATTTTTTTCTACAACATGAAAAGAAAATATTATTTTTGTTGAATTAAAAAAAAAAAATTTCTACAACAGGAAAAGAAAGTACTCATTTTGTGAAAAAGAAAATCGTGAAAAGAAATTACTCATTTTTTTGAAACAAAAGAAAATATTTTTTCTACATCATGAAAAGAAAGTACTCCCTTTAGGAAAAAGAAAATATTTTTTCTACATCATGAAAAGAAAGTACTCTTTTTGTTGAAACGAAATAAAATACTTTTTGTACAACATGAAAAGAAAGTACTCATCTTGTGAAAAAGAAAATATATTTTCTTCATCAAGAAAGTACTTATTTGATTGAAATGAAAGAAATTATTCTTTCTACATCATAAAAAGAAAATATTCATTTTGTTGAAATGAAAAAGAAAATACTATATCTACAACATTAAAAGAATGTACTCTAAATAATACTTCTATTTAGGNGATTTTACTACTTTTTTATTATTCTGATCTTTGTTAGTATTATAAGTTGAAGAACTATCAAATAAAATTCTAAATCCAAATTGAGGAAAGAAATCATTTGGCATGAATTGACATTTATTCCAAATATAAGTTAATTTTTATATTGCTTGTTTTGAAGGTTGAGAATATTGCAAAGATTTGGGTTAATTTAGGCGAGTTGGGCTAAATCTATTGTTTAGCCCATTTTGACCCAGGGGCATCTTATGTGATCACCCAAAGGGTCTTCTTTTATTTTACAACCCGAATCTGGGTTCCGAGGCCTCGAAAACCTCATTTCCTTTCTCCTCGATTTGTGCGCAGTTCGACCGCGTTTCCGGAAAGCTTCTATGCAAAATTTAAGAAAAATATTGAATTTGGCCTTTCAAATGGTAAACGGAGCCGGACCGGTGATTTGATGATCCTGTGGGGTCCGTAGTAAAATATGGGACTTGGGCGTATGCCCGGAATCGAATTCCGAGGCCCTTAGCTCGAGAAATGAATTTTTGAAGAAAATTGTTTGCTGGAAAATATAAGGACTTTAGAAATGGAATAGTGTGTGAACTCGTTGGTATTGGGCCCGTATTTTGGTTCCGGAGCCCGGTACAGGTTTGATACAATATTTAAGTCGTGTCTTTGAAATTTGGTGAAAAACGGAGGTGATTTGATGTAATTCGGACCTTTGGTTGAAAAGTTAGAAATTTTGAACTATCTTGAGATTTCATTAGTTTTGGTGTTGAATTCATCGTTCTAGATGTTATTTTGACGATTTGATTGAACGAGCAAGTCCGTATGAAGTTTTAGACTTGTGTGCATGTTTGGTTTGGAGCCCTGAGGGCTCGGGTGAGTTTTGGATAGGCCACGGAGTATTTTGGACTTAGGAAAAACTTGTTGCAGGTTCAGTTCTGGTATTGGCCTCCGATCTCGCAATTGCGAGACCAGAGTTCGCAATTGCGAAGTCTAATAGTATTGCAATTTCGAGCCACTCAACGCAAATGCGAAGAGTATCCGGGCCAATAGTCTTCGCAAATGCGGAACTCTTCGCATTTGCGAAGTAAAGCTCGGAGGGGTACTGGTCGCAATTGCGATAATTTAGCCGCATTTGCGGAGGATGAGGTTCGCAATTGCAAACTTTCGTTTTCAATTGCGAAGGCAACAGAAGTGTGAGGGTGTTCGCAATTTAGATTCATTCCTCGCATTTGCGAGCTTCGCAAATGCAAAGCTCAGGTCGCAAATGCGACATCTGCAGGTGAGTAAAATGGGTCTTGGACAGGATTTTTCATTCATTCTTCAAATTTTCAAAACCTAAACTCCAAAGGGAGATTTTCCTAGAGCAAGTTCTTCCCCAATTCATAGGTAAATGAATCTTAACTCATTTTCTTCAATCTATTTCATCTTTTTACATGATTTCATCTAAAAATTTAGGGTTTTTTCACGGGAAATTGGGTGTTCTTGGGTCACCACAACCATAACAAGACCTCGGCTGCTGCGACTGCTGGCCCTGTCGACCAGAATGTCCTCCCCTGAAGCTCTGAAGTGGGGGTGCACTGATAGGCTGCTGATCTGAATAATACTGCTGAGAACCTCCGCTGCCTGGAGCACCATGAGAAACCTGAAGCGCAGACTGAAAAGGCCTCGGTGCCTGACCTCTACCATAGGAATCCCTACCTCCAGATGAGGTACCACTGAATCTACCAGTATGACGAGGCCTCTTGTCCGACATCTGACCACCTCCCCGAGTGAGGGCCATCTCAACTCTGCGGGCCGCATTGGCCGCCTCCTGGAAAGAGATATCACTACCAACTCCCATGGCCATCTGAAGACGGATCGGCTGAATCAATCCATCAATGAATCTCCGGACCCTCTCTCGCTCTGTAGGGAGTATCACAACTGCATGGCGTTCCAGGTCGATAAATCTAGTCTCATACTGTGTAACTGTCATGGAGCCCTGCTGGAGGCGCTCAAACTGCCTACGAAGTGCCTCCCGCTGAGTGACGGGGAGAAACTTCTCCAAGAATATCTCCGCGAACTGATCCCATGTCAAAGCTGGACACCCTGCTGGTCTAGATAGGCAAAAATCTCTCCACCAAGTCTTGGCGGACCCTGCAAGCCTGAAGGTGCAAAAATCGACCCCGTTGGTCTCCACTATACCCATAGTCTTGAGAATCTCATGACAACTGAATAGAAAATCCTGGGGATCCTCTGATGAAGCACCGCTGAAAGTGGTGGTGAAGAGCTTGGAGAACCGATCAAGTCTCCACAAAGCATCCGAAAACATGGCCGCTCCATCACCGGCCTGAGCTGTAATACCTGGCTGAGCTGCCGCAGCTGGCTGAACCACTGGGGCATGAGTCTGTGGAGCTACCTGCTCCGGAGTGCGCGTAGCAGGAGTCTGAACCCCTCCTCCAGCCTGAGAAGTGGCTGGTGCTACTGGCAGCAAACCCGCTCTAGCAACACTATCCATAAAGCCTGCCAACCTGACTAGAGCATCCTGAAGGTCTGGGGTGAACATGACCCCTCCTGGGACCTGAGCTGGGCCCGTCTGAGTTGCTGGGGCTGGAACCTCCTCATCATAGTCAATATGAGGCTCCACCTCTGGAACTGCCGTCTGGGGCTGGGCTCTGCCCCTGCCTCGGCCTCTGGCACGGCCTCGGCCTCTGCCCCTCGCAGGCGCTGCTCTGGGCTCGGACTGCTGCGCGGTAGAAGAAGAAGCACGTGTTCTCGCCATCTGCGAAAGAACAGAGTAGAAGGACAATCAGTATTGGAGAAACAGAATCGCACGACAAGAAAGAACAAAAGTGAAATTTTTCCTAACTCTGTAGCCTCTGGGGGATAAATACAGACGTCTCCGTACCGATCCCTCAGACTCTACCGAGGTTGTCCGTGAGTTGTGAGACCTATGTAACCTAGTGCTCTGATACCAAGTTGTCACGACCCGGATTTTTCCCACCACCGGGCGTCGTGATGGTGCCTACTAACGGAGCTAGGCCAGCCATACATTAAACATTCGCTATTCAACCTCAACAATATAATATGCTAAAAACAGTTAAAGAAATGCGGAAGACTTTAAGTTTAACAAAAAGATATAAAAATGCGGAAGTTTGAAACACATCCCTACCCAAAAATCTGGTGTCACTAGCTCACGGACTACTATAGAATACTACAACAAGTCTGAATGAAAGAAATACACATGTCTGTTTCGGTACAATGAAAACAAACTGAAATAAGGAAAGGGACTTCGGCCTGCGAACGCCAGCTAGGCTACCTCGAGAGTCCCTGGACTGAAGATAGCTCCCGGATAAGAATCCTACTGCTGCTGTCCAAAAGCTGCTCCTGGATCTGTGCACAAAGAAATGCACAGAGTGTAGCATCAGCACAACCGACCCCATGTGCTGGCAAGTGTCTGGCCTAACCCCGGCGAAGTAGTGACGAGGCTAGACAGGACTACCAAACCAACCTGTACAATTTTTATATACAAATATGCAATAAAAGGAAAGAAAATACCGAAACTGAACAGTTAAAAGGGAGGGAAACATGCTATGGGGAGAGTACAAATTGGATATAAAGTTCATCAGCGTAATTAAGAAACATGGCACAACAATAATTATCAAAGAATAAGAAATTCAATAGTTGCACGGCATCACCCTTCGTGCTTTTACTCTCAATCTCACCCAAAGCAATCAAATAAAATGCACGGCATCACCCTTCGTGCTTTCCCTCACATAGCTCTCATCTCATGGCACGGAATGACCCTTCGTGCAAATATAATCAAATCAGAGCACGGAATGTACCTTCGTGCATAAATAGTCAAAACATAGCACGGAATGACCCTTCGTGCAAATATAATCAAGAATAGCACGGAATGACCCTTCGTGCAATTTCACTCTTCCTCACCCAAATAACAGTCACAACCAAACGGGAAAGAGCAATAAACAAGTAATATGAACTATCCCGGCAAGGGAATAACACAAATAACAACCAAGTCCCGGCAAGGGAACAACAACAATATCTTTCACAACCCGGCAAGGGCAATACTCACTGTAATCAAACCATCCCGGCAAGGGATTAATCACAACTCTTTTCAATACGTTCATCTCTTACTCAATGGTATTTATCACTCGAGCCAATGCTCCAAGATATTAATATTTCACAACTTATCCCCAAACTCTTCACATTTGCAGAAAAACATGTTGTAGCTTAGAAGAGTTCCAAGTTATCTCAAAAACAAGTACAAACAAGGACCCACGGTCATGCTAGACTCCGGTGTATAGACACTCGTCACCACGCCTATACACCGTACTCGATCAATTAGCAAATAGCATTAATGATACTCTAATCCTATTCCCTCAAGACAAAGTTAGATCAAACACTTACCTCGGTCCGAAAATAGCAATCAAGCCTCTAACACCGCCTTTCCTCTAGAATTCGACTCCGAAACAATAATATCTAATCATAATTAATTCAATAATATCAAATGAGGCTCAACAACATAATCCCATAGCCTAGAAATGAATTTCCTACCATTCTTCCAAAAATAGCAAAATCCGACACCGGGCCCACATGGTCCAAACTCGAGGCTCGGACCAAATTCCAATCACCCATAACCCCACGAGTTCAAATATATAATTTGTTTCAAGATCCGACCCCAAATTGAGGTTGAATCGCCCAAAATTTTCAAAAACCTAACTCTACCCAAAAGCCCTAATTTCTACCTTGATTTCATGTTCTTAGGCCTAGAACTTAGTGATTAGATGATAAAATAATGAGGAAATGATGTTAGGATTACTTACCCAACGAGTTGTGGAGGATAGGGAACTTGAATTTCGTCTATGGAGGATTTGAGAGAGAGGTTCGTGTGAAGAAGATGGCAAAATCCCGTAATGGCTACTGTTTTAGGCTTTTAAAATAACTGGGCAAAATTGTTCATCGCGTTCGCGACACCCCGGTCGCGTTCGCGACGAAGGAAAATGGGCAGGCATCGCGTTCGCGTGAAGGGGAAGGCGAACGCGTAGAAGAAAATGCTGGGGGTCTGGGCAGGCTTATACGCGAACGCGAGGGAGGCTCGAACGCGATGAAGGGGTTCAAGGGAAGCTATGTGAACGCGTGGCCTTTCACACGAACGAGAAGAAGGCTGGGGTACAAGGCATCGCGAACGCGGGACAAGGTCGCGTTTGCGTAGAACAATAGACCTGTGCAGAAATTGCAGAAAATCTGCTAACTTTTCTAAGTGTAAAACACCCCGAACCACCTCCGAAACACTCCCGAGCCCTCGGGGCTCCCAACCAAACACACACACTAACTCAATATCATCCTACGAACTTGCTCGAGTGATCAAATCGCTAAAATAACATCAAAATCAAAGAATCAATCCCCAAAACTCATAATTTTCATTTCAAAGTTCATAAACCTTCAACTTTAGCTATTTAGGTCCGAAACACGTCAAACGACGTCCGATTTCGACCAAATTTCACAGGAAGCGCTTAACGCATATTTAAGACCTGTACCGGGCATCAGAACCAAAATACGAGCCCGATACCTATATTTTCTAACTCATTTTCATTTCCATTTTTCCTTATTAATTTCAGAAAACAATTTATCAGAAAAATTCTTTTACCGAGGTTCTGGACCTCGGATTTCGACTCCGGGCACATGCCCGAGTCCCATATTTTTCTACGGACCTCCCGGGACCGTCACATCACGGGTCCGGGTCCGTTTACCCAAAATATTGACCAAAGTCAACTATATCAATATTAATATCATAATTCACCATATTTTTCACAGAATTCATATATTTTAACATAAAAATTTTCCGGCTTCGCGCCCGGAGTGCGCACGCAATCGAGGCAACCAAAAGTGAGGTTTCCAAGACCTCAGAAGCACAGAAAAAGGGAGAACCACGGTGATGACCCTTTGGGTCGTCACAGTAAAGCACGAAGGGTGATGCCGTGCATGATATTGTGAGAGAGTGTTAATGCACGAAGGGTGATGTCGTGCCATATTCAGTGAGTGTTAATGCACGAAGGGTGATGCCGTGCCATGATTATGAGAGAGCTAATGCACGAAGGTGATGCCGTGCCGTTTCTGTTGATTTTATTGGTGAGGATGAGAGTAAAATCACGAAGGGTGATGCCGTGCCGTTTCTGTTGCTTCTTTACTTTATTACTGTCATAATCTGATATTCCCCTCAACATGTTTCCCTTTTTCGTCTTTATCTAATAAATTTATGTTATTATTGTTTCTCGTATATGATTTAAATGCACAGGTTTATATGGTTGTTGTGTCCTAGCCTCGTCACTACTTCACCGAGGTTAGGCTTGACACTTACCAGTACATGGGGTCGGTTGTACTGATGCTGCACTATGCACCTTTTGTGCAGATTTCGGTGTCGGACCTTGTGAGTAGATTTGAGGTTTTGCCTTCAGTCCAGGGAGACCCAAGGTAGATTTGCCAGCGTCCGCAGAGCCTGGAGTCCCCCTTTCCGCCATTTTTGTCTTTCCTGTCTCTTTCTATTTTGAGAACAGATGTACTTTTTTCAAACTTATATTTGTAGAAATTCTTAGATGTTCGTGAATTGTGACACCAGATCACTGGGGTAGTTATGTACTAGAGTTGTTGAACTGTTATATCACTTACGTATTTCATATTTGTTTGGTTTTAGCTATTATCTGTTTCTGTTTGATTAATAGTAATTGTGGTAAAACTGTAACTGTCGGATTGCCTAGCTTTAATGAGTGGCTCCATCACGATTCCCGAAGGTGGGAAATCTGGGTCGTGACAAGTTGGTATTAGAGCACTAGGTTGCCTAGGTCTCACAATTCACGAACAAGCTAGGTAGAGTCTGAGGGATCGGTACGGAGACGTCTGTGCTTATCCTAGAGGCTACAGAGTTTAGGAATAACTTCACATCTATTCTTCTCTATCGTGCGATTTGACTTCTCAATGCTAATTGAACTTCCACTCTGTTCTTTCGTAGATGGCAAGAACACGTACCGCTTCATCCGCTGATCATCAGCCCGAGCCCCCAGTGATAGCTCCCATGAGGGGCAGAGGACGAGGACGAGGCCGTGCTAGAGGCCGAGGCAGGGGCAGGGCTCAAACTAGAGCTCGAGAAGCAGCACCAGCAGCGGAGCCTCAAGTAGAGTTTAAGGATGAGGTTCCAGCCTAGACCGTTCCAGCAGGACCAGCCCAGGTTCTAGAGGGGTTTATCGCTACCCCGGTACTTCAGGATGCTCTGGTCCATCTAGTGGGCCTTATGGAGAGTGTCACTTAGGCAGGCATACTTCCTGTAGCACCAACCATCTCTCAGGATGGGGGAGGAGCACAGACTCCTGCTACTCGCACTCCGGAGCAGATGGTTCCTCAGTTCCAGACTCCAGCAGCTCAGCCAGTGGGAGTAGCTCAGCCAGTTGTTGCAGCTCAGGCCGTTGGTGGCTCATCTATGTCTTCATAGGCTTTGTTGAGGTTGGATAAGTTCACCAAGCTTTTCCCGGTTCATTTCAGTGGGCAAGCTTCTGAGGACCCCAGGATTATCTTGACCGCTGTCATGAGGTGTTGCGGAACATGGGGATAGTAGAGACCAATGGGGTCGACTTTACGGTATTCCAGATGTTAGGGTCCGCCAAGAGATGGTGGAATGATTTTGTGTTGGCTAGACCAGCTGGGTCGCCTGCCTTGACTTGTGACTAGTTCTCTCAGATATTTCTCGAGAAGTTCATTCCTATCACCTAGAGAGAGGATTACCGCAGGCGGTTCGAGCATCTTCAGCAGGGATCTATGACTGTCACTCAGTACGAGACTAGGTTTGTTGATTTGGCTCATCATGCTCTTCTTATAATCCCCACCGAGAGAGAGAGAGAGTGAGGAGGTTCATTGAGGGACTCGCTCAGCCTATCCGATTGCAGATGGCTAAGGAGACGGGTAGCGAGATTTCTTTTCAAGATGCGGCCAATGTGGCCTGGTGAGTTGAGGCAAATCTAGCTCAGGGGAGTGGTCAGGGGTCTGATAAGAGGCCTCGTCATTCTAGTAGGTTTAGTGGTGCCTCGTTTGGAGGCAGGGATTCTTTTGGTAGGGGTCATCCTCCTAGGCCGTTTCATTCGACACTTCAGGCTTCTCACGGTGCTTCAAGTGGCCGTGGTTTTCATATGCAGTATTCTGATCAACTACCTTACAGTGCATTACCAGCTCTTATCTGTGCACCTCCACTCCAGAGTTTTCAGGGTGGTTACTCAGGCCGTCATGGTCAGTTTCAGGGTCAGTAGTCCAGCAACCGAGGGCTTGTTATACTTGTGGCGATCCGAGGCACATTGCTAGATTTTGCCCTCGAGCGTCGAGCAGTTCTGAGCATCAGGGTTCTTGTGCCTTGGTTCAGGCACCGGGTGTTCCACTGCCTGCTCAGCCAGCTAGGGGCAGGGGTCAGGCAGCTAGAGGTGGAGGTAGAGGTGTTAGAGGTGGAGGTTAGGCCGCTAGAGGTGGAGGCCAGCCAATAGGAGGCTGTCTCAGGGATATAGTTCAGAGTGGTGGGGCCCATCCCCGATGTTATGCTTTCCCAGCCAGGCCTAAGGCTGAAGCATCCTATGCCGTTATCACAATTACGGTTTCAGTTTTCATTAGAGATGCTTCAGTTCTATTTGATCCAGGGTCTACGTACTCCTATGTGTCATCTTATTTTGCTACGTATTTGGTTGTGCCTCGTGATTCTTTGAGTACTCCTGTATATGTGTCCACATCGGTGGGTGATTCTATTATTGTAGATCGTGTCTATCGCTCGTGTGTGGTTATTATTGGGGGTCTTGAGACCCGTGTAGACCTCCTACTTTTTGATATGGTAGATTTTGATGTCATCTTGGGGATGGATTGGTTGTCACCTTATCATGCCATATTGGACTGTCATGCCAAGACCGTGACCTTAGCCTTGCCGGGGTTGCCTCGATTGGAGTGGAAAGGGACTCCTGGTCATTCTACCAGTAGGGTCATTTCTTATATGAAGGCTCGGCGTATGGTCGAGAAGGGGTGTTTGGCTTATTTGGCTTATGTTCGCGATTCCAGTGCAGAGGTCCCTTCCATGGATTCCGTACGAGTTGTTCGTGAGTTTTCAGAGGTATTTCCTACAGAATTTCCGGGGATACCACCCGATAGGGATATTGACTTTTGCATTGATTTGGCTCCAGGCACTCAGCCCATTTCATTATGCCGTATTGCATGGACGCGCCAGAGTTGAAAGAATTGAAGGAGCAGTTGCATGATTTGCTTGATAAGGGCTTTATTAGACCTAGTGTCTCGCCCTGGGGTGCACCGGTGTTGTTTGTTAAGAAGAAGGATGGATCGATGAGGATGTGTATAGATTATCGGCAGCTAAACAAAGTCACCATCAAGAACAAGTATCCATTGTCGAGGATATGATTTGTTTGATCTGCTTTATGGTGCCAAGGTATTTTCGAAGATTAGTTTCAGATCTGGCTACCATCAGTTGAGGATTAGGGCATCTGATGTCCCTAAGACAGCTTTTCGCACTCGGTATGGGCATTTTGAGTTCCTAGTGTTGTCCTTTGGGTTGACAAATGCCCATGCAGCATTTATGGATTTGATGAACCGCGTGTTCGGACCTTATTTGGATTCCTTCATGATTGTCTTGATTGATGATATTTTGATCTACTCCCGCATCCGAGAGGAGCACGAGCAGCATCTTTGAGTCGTTCTTCAGAATCTGAGAGACAGTTAGTTATTTGCTAAGTTTTCGAAATGTGAGTTTTGGTTGAGTTCAGTTGCTTTCTTAGGTCATGTTGTATCAACAGAGGGTATTCAGGTGGATCCTAAGAAGATTGAGGCAGTCAGGGACTGGCCTAGACCCACATCAGCTATAGAGATTCGGAGTTTCTTGGGTTGGCGTGTTATTACCGTCGGTTTGTGGAGGGGTTTTCATCTATTGCAGCCCCGGTGACCAAGTTGACCCAGAAAGGTGCCCAGTTCAGGTGGTCGGACGAGTGTGAGGTGAGCCTTCAGAAGCTCAAGACAGCTTTAACTACGGCGCCGATGTTGGTTTTGCCAACAGGTTCAGGGCCATATACAGTATATTGTAACGCATCTCGTATTGGACTTGGTGCGGTGTTGATGCAGATGGAAAGGTTATTACATATGCTTCGTGGCAGTTGAAGATCCACGAGAAGAATTATCCAGTTCATGATTTGGAGCTAGCAGCCATTGTTCACGCGCTGAAGATTTGGAGGCATTGTTTATATGGCGTGTCATGTCAGGTGTTCACGGATCACAAGAGTCTGCTGTATTTGTTCAAGCAGAAGAAGCTAAATTTGAGGCAGAGGAGGTGGTTGGAGCTATTGAAAGACTATGATATCACCATCTTGTACCATCCGGGGAAGGCCAATGTAGCTTTGAGTAGGAAGTCGGCTAGTATGGGTAGCCTTGCATATATTCCAGTCGGTGAGAGACCGTGAGGTTGGATGTCTCTGAGCCCAGCTGTGTTCTTGCTTGTATAGTCTCCCGATCTTCATTATTTGAGCGTATCAGGGATCGGCAGTATGATGATCCTCATTTGCTTGTCCTTAGGGACACAGTGCGGTACGACGGTGCCTAGCAGGGTACAGTTGGAGATGACGGAGTTCTGCGGATGTAGGGTCAAGTTTGTGTGCCTAATGTGGATGGTATTCGCGAGTTGATTCTAGAGGAGGCCCATAGTTCTCGGTATTCTATTCATCCGGGCGCTGCCAAGATGTATCAGGATTTGCGGCAGCATTACTGGTGGAGAAGGATGAAGAAGGATATTGTTGCGTATGTAGCTCGGTGTTTGAATTGTCAACAGGTAAAGTACGAGCATCAGAGACCTAGTGGTTTGTTTCAGAAGATTGAGATTCCTGAGTGGAAGTGGGAGCGTATCACCATGGACTTCGTTTTTGGACTCCTACGGACTCAGAGTAAGTTCGATGCGGTATGGGTTATTATTGATAGGCTGACTAAGTCATCGCATTTCATTCCTATGGCAGTTTCCTATTCTTCAGAGCAGTTAGCTGAGATCTATATTCGGGAGATCGTTCGTCTCCATGGTGTGCCCATGTCTATCATTTCTGATCAGGGCACGTAGTTTACCTTGCATTTCAGGAGGGCAGTTCAGCGTGAGTTGGGTACGCGAGTGTCGATGCCCCCTTTTTCTAAAGGCAAAATCGGGTTTACGACATTTGGGCGGACAACTCTTTTCCTTTTGGGAATTGGGTTTGAGATTTAGAAGAGTCGCCACCTAATGATTAAGTACATTAGGACACTAAGAAGGAAATAAAAAGAAGAAGAACCAGAGAATGGGTAAGGGCTTGAAATTATCTCGAGGGGAAGGTGTTAGGCACCCCCCAAGATCCACTAGTGTGGTTCCCGACCATGCTACAATTGTGACTTTAAATATAAACAACAAATATACATACAAGACAATTCTCACATAACGATTGCAAGTAGGGGAAGTATAAAAGTTAAATAAACGAGCTGAAATTTGGGACTAGGCAATTTCATAATTTATTTAAAGAATACACAAGTGCAGAAAAATGGGGGGTCAAATAGTTGATACACATAATCAAACAAAGGGATTAAATGGGGCGGAAATTTGGGAGAGAAAAAAAAGTACTTGGACATTTAAAGAGATTTTTAAATGATTAAAGCAAAGGACAAGGTTTAAAAGAACTGGCAATTTTAAAAATTCTGAAAGAAAGAAGTAAATACATAAAGAGGGAGGGGGCCCTAGGCTTATAAATAACATGGATCATCCACGCAACACCCGATAACCAATTATACACGTGGTGTTATCGCGTGATCATCATATCCATGTCTACCCTTACCCACCCCGTTGAGGTACTAAAGCGCGAAATGGTCTCGTTACTTATTGCATGCTACTATCCGCCCCTATCCTATCAGTCCCGGAGGTAGTTGGGACTACTAATCCTAGAGGGAAGGGATATTGGCTTTTGAAGTTTAAAAAGGACAAAATCTAGTGCGACAAAACAAAACACATAAGAGTAGTTAAGGGGAAAACACATAGCAGTTAAGGCTCAAATAGGCCTCCTCATTCAAAGCAAAAATTGTTTAGCATGACTTACAAGTACTGGTTAGGTATTTAATTAAACTTACGTAAAGGGGGGTGGCTGATTTATTACATATTTTCAGATAAGAAGTCCTAATTAGGCCTGCCTGCTCATTGTAATTATTAAAGACTGGTGTAATTAATTAATTACCTAATGGTTTGCCTAGGTGAAACCTATAGGCATGATATCTAACAAGGTCAAACATACTGATTTTAAAGAAGATTACTGACTTTAGAAATTAACCAATTCTGCGGATATTAACAACATTATTACTGATTCTAGACTTTGCGGACGAATTAGATTTAAATGATTGCTCCTATAGGCATGAATTCTAAGCATTATTGATTTTAAAACGGCTATGTAAGTGCAGGAATCCTGTGAGCATGGTATCTAGGATGCAATTGATTATTCTTTAACCTATGGATTATTTGCCTAATGACAAGTGTGTATGCAGAAGTGCAGAAAACTTATAATCATGATTTCTATATGCAGAAGTGCAGGAACTTATAGACATGATTTCTAATGAAATGCATAACTTATAGATAGGATTTCTAATGTAGTAATGAAATAACTTATAGGAAGGATTTCTAATGCAGTAATGAAACAACTTATATGCAGGATTTCTATATGCAGATGCATAAACTTATAGGCAGAATTTCTACATGCAGATGCATAAATTTATAGGCAGGATTTCTATATGTGGATGCATAAGCGGAAAAAAACAGGTTGTGATTGTAGAAATAAATACCTAAAGCATGATGTCTACCCACATGCATAACATGAGTGACCCTCCCCTTTTCACTATACACCCCATAAGTTATTACAAATTAATACAACTCGAATGAATCAAGAAAGATAAAAAAATACATCAGAAATTAAAGTTCCAACCAAGGAGAGCCTAATTCAGACTCCTATTCTGAAACATGAAATAAACCAACTTCAGAGATCAGATTTCCAAAGCCTTTCTCATCCTTTGGGTGTGTCAAAGTTCCAAGGAGCTTCATGAACTCCAGGCAGTGCTTACACCCAATTACATTTGCAGGATCAGATTATAGTGCAGTGTGGAATGGCCAGCCCTCAAATGTCCAAGTTCAGAGGAAACTCAAGGTCCCCAAGGCAAGGCTCATAGGAGGGGGGCAAAACTTAGAGTCTAAGAATAAGTATAAGTGCAATAGAGGGGGAATTAGGGAAAGCCATGACAAAACTAGTGGTCATGCCCAGCAATTAGGATGCTGGCACACCCCTGACCGGCCTGTCAGCTTGAATTTGGGAGTTAGGACCTATTGAAGGTCATATTCAGACCTGGACAGTAATTTGGATACTGCCAGGCCACGAACTTTAACTCAGCACACAAAAGGGAATGGGGGTATGGGGGACTTATAACAAGCAGTAAACATAAAAGCAAGTAATATACAAAACATGAGCAACAAGGTAGACAGGAATAGAGCAGCTGTAAAGTAAACACATAGGGAAAGAGCTGAAATCAAAATTGAGACATACCAGTTTCAGGGAAAACAAATAAGTAAAAAACAACAGTCTTGAAAAGCCAAGTTGCAAGCAAAGCAGTACAAAAGTCTTAGAAGAGAATAGAGAGTTTGAAAGAGTATTATGATTGAAAGTATGTGTGTGAGAGTATGAGTATTGGACTTTAGGATTCAGAAGTTCAAAGTTCTAAAGTTGTAAAGTTTTCAAAGCATAAAAGCCTTAAAGCCTTGTTCAATGCAGAAGGGTCGAGCCCCTTTTATAGTGTAGCAAATAAGCAAGAAAAGGTAAGGAAATATCATTGTGATCAGTCTCCCTTTAGTTAAGGGATTCTGATTTCAAACGGGTAAAACAATTAAGGAAAGGGGTTTGAAAAAATATTTTCCTAGCAGTATAATAGAGGGTTAGTACATAGAAGCTATTTAAGGCAACAAACTAATAGTACACGGTTTGTAAAAAAAGGAAAGGGAATCAAGCAGTAAAATCAAGATTTCAGCCTTTTACTTGAATGAATCAAGTCA
>NW_017671080.1:0-3180 GCF_001879085.1 Nicotiana attenuata | reverse complement strand
TAGAAAAAATAGAAAAAAAAAGAAAAACAATAGAAAAAAAGAAAAGAAAAAAAAAGAAAAAAAGAAAAAGAAAAAAGAGAGGGTGAGGTGTGAAAATAAAGCAAGTAGGGCCCAGTTTTGTTTTGTTACATTTTTTTTTATTAAGAAAAAGACCAAAAAAGAAAAAACATGAAAAATCCAAAAGATTTTGCATTTTTATCATTTTACAAAAAATCAAAAATCAAAAAAAAGAGGAAAAAGAAAATCCAAAAAGAGTTTGCATGTTTCATCATTTGCAAGGAAAAGACGAAAAAATATGTTTTCTCTAAATTAGTTATTTTTTTTAATTCTCAACCGTATCCAATCTGCCCGAACTACGCATACCTGATTCTCGTCTTTCGGGGCGTGATACGTAGGCAACCCACATAGGGTCCGGTCTTCCTAGTAAATCTTAGGTTCTTGGCTTTGCGGGGTCTTAGCAAAATTTTACACTTCTAGCCACCTCTTGGCTAAATAAGTCATTTTGCAAAAATAATCGCAACCATGTCGTGGTAAGGTCCGTTTGGGTTTCAAGGAAACCCAGTGGACTTTGAACAAGGCTATCTTAAAGAGTCATTATGCGGACAACATAACTGACTCGGCTAGGTTTGACCATGATGCATGCACAATTAAATAGAGTATGGTTTCTACGGGTTTTTAAACTGGTACCCTTGAGCGGACAACTCAAGAGGGAAAGGCGCGGAACCGCCGACTACACCGTTGATCGACTGGTTTTACCGCAAATATGCCTTTGCCGGATTTAGGGGGTGATAATATCGGAAGAGCGCAACCACTCATTATAAGCGTTGCTATGGTCTTTTGTTTGGCATGAGTGGAATATGATGTCGAAAAAATGCAATACAATAATTAACAAATTGTCATGTACTTTCACGTTCATAAAATAATGGTTACAATAATTGCTCGTAATTACAACAGTATTGAAGGAAAGCGGTAAAAGAAAGCATTAAAGAAAATAAACAAAGAACCAAGTCAGTTTCGTAATAGAAAAGATATAAAGACATTAAATAAAGGCAATAAAGAAGCAGTAAAGTCACAAGCAACATGAAATGATAAAAGCCTAAAGAAATCCCCAGCAGAGTCGCCATGTTGTCGATGCCCCCTTTTTCAAAAGGCGAAATCGGTTTTACGACATTGGGCGGAAAACTCTTTTCCTTTTGGGAATTGGGTTTGAGATTTAGAAGAGTCGCCACCTAATGATTAAGTGCATTAGAACACTAAGAAGGAAATGAAAAGAAGAAGAACCAGAGAATGGGTAAGGGCTTGAAATTATCTCGAGGGGAAGGTGTTAGGCACCCCCCAAGATCCACTAGTGTGGTTCTCGGCTATGCTACAATTCTGACTTTAAATATAAACAACAAATAAACATACAAGACAATTCTCACATAACGATTGCAAGTAGGGGAAGTATAAAAGTTAAATAAACGAGCTGAAATTTGGGACTAGGCAATTTCATAATTTATTTAAAGAATATACAAGTGCAGAAAAATGGGGGGTCAAATAATAGATACAAATAATCAAACAAAGAGATTAAATGGGGCGAAAATTTGGGAGAGAAAAAAAAGTACTTGGACATTTAAAGAGATTTTTAAATGATTAAAGCAAAGGACAAGGTTTAAAAGAACTGACAATTTTAAAAATTCTGAAAGAAAGAAGTAAACACATAAAGAGGGAGGGGGTCCTAGGCTTATAAATAACATGGATCATCCACGCAACACCCGGTAACCAATTATACGCGTGGTGTTATCGCGTGATCATCATATCCATGTCTACCCTTACCCATCCCGTTGAGCTACTAAAGCGCGGAATGGTCTCGTTACTTATTGCATGCTACTACCCGCCCCGATCCTATCAGTCCCGGAGATAGTTGGGACTACTAATCCTAGAGGAAAGGGATATTGGCTTTTGAAGTTTAAAAAGGACAAAATCTAGTGCGAAAAACAAAACACATAAGAGCAGTTAAGGGGAAAACACATAGCAGTTAAGGCTCAAATAGGCCTCCTCATTCAAAGCAAAAATTGTTTAGCATGACTTACAAGTATTGGTTAGGTCTTTAATTAAACATACGTAAAGGGGGGTGGCTGATTTATTACATATTTTCAGATAAGAAGCCCAAATTAGGCCTGCCTGCTGATTGTAATTATTAAAGACTGGTGTAATTAATTGATTACCTAATGGTTTGCTTAGGTGAAACCTATAGGCATGATATCTAACAAGGTCAAACATACTGATTTTAAAGAAGATTACTGACTTTAGAAATAAACCAATTCTGCGAATATTAACAACATTATTACTGATTCTAGACTTTGCGGATGAATCAGATTTAAACGATTGCTCCTATAGGCATGAATTCTAAGCGTTATTGATTTTAAAACGCTTATGTAAGTGCAGGAATCCTGTGAGCATGGTATCTAGGATGCAATTGATTATTATTTAACCTATGGATTGTTTTCCTAATGACATGTGTAGAAGTGTAGAAAACTTATAATCATGATTTTTATATGCAGAAGTGCAGGAACTTATAGACATGATTTCTAATGAAATGCATAACTTATAGACAGGATTTCTAATGCAGTAATGAAACAACTTATAGGCAGGATTTCTAATGCAGTAATGAAACAACTTATAGGCAGGATTTCTATATGCAGATGCATAAACTTATAGGCAGGATTTCTACATGCAGATGCATAAACTTATAGGCATGATTTCTATATGTGGATGCATAAGCGAAAAAAACAAGTCGTGATTGCAGAAATAAATACCTAAAGCATGATGTCTACCCACATGCATAACATGAGTGACCCTCCCCTTTTCACTATACACCCCCATAAGTTATTACAAATTATTACAACCCGAATGAATCAAGAAAGATAAAAAAAAATACATCAGAAATTAAAGTTCCAACTAAGGAGAGCCTAATTCAGACTCCTAGTCTGAAACATGAAATAAACCAACTTCCAGAGATCAGATTTCCAAAGCCTTTCTCATCCTTTGGGTGTGTCAAAGTTCCAAGGAGCTTCATGAACTCCAGGCAGTGCTTACACCCAAATACATTTGCAGGATCAGATTATAGTGCAGTGTGAAAGGGCCAGCCCTCAAATGTCCAAGTTCAGAGGGAACTCAAGGTCCCCAAGGCAAGGCTCA
>NW_017671079.1:355883-362450 GCF_001879085.1 Nicotiana attenuata | reverse complement strand
TCTGGTTCCTTTCTACTCCCTGTACAATTATTTCGTTCCATTCTTGTTTCCTGATTGACTGATGTTGTAAATACAGGAAAGAGTCACAATTTACCTATGCAATCCTTGTCAAATGTAGATAAGTCTGTAAGGCCCCGTGAAAACTTGTACTCAAAACGTAAAAGCTCGTAGTGCCAAATTATGAATATGTGTTAGGAAGCCGCGGTTCGGACCCTTTTGTACTGATCTATGCATTTAAAAAGCAAGAACCAAAGTTTTCCAAAAAAGTGCAATTATGCGGTCTAGAATGCGATCGCAAATCAGGTATGCGGACCGCATTTCTGCCGCAGAGTGAGTCAGTGTGTTAGCCAAAATTGAAGTCAACTATGCGGTCAATTATGTGATCGCATAATCAAAATGCGGACTGCAAAGTCATCGCATAAATTCCTTGGGATTTTGTGAAGGTCAGTTCTGCGGTGCACTTTGCGACCGCAGAACGTGAATGCAGACCATATTTCTGCCGCAAACTCAGTCAGTATGTCCAGTTTTTGGGAAGCATTTTGCAGTCCATTTTGCGGACCGCATGTCGACATTTGCGATCGCAGATCTGACTCGGGGCTTCAATTTTCTAAGTTTTAAACCCGACCCCCTATCGTTATATCCGGTGTAATAGCTCACTTTGAGCATATTTCTCAACATTTCTAGAGTGAGAGAGAGGAGTCTAAGAGAGGGAAAGTACTTCCCATCAAAATTACTCCATGAAACCTTATTAAATCATTGAAGATAATCAAGTGGAGGACCTAAAATTTCATCCCAAGAGGTAAGACTTCATCATCCTAGCTTTACACATAGCTATAAGAGATCATTAGCGAGATAATTCATGGGGATAATGGGGATTACATCGCATGCATGTGTTCTTGAAGAATTTGGGTAATTATAAATGAAGAGGCATGAAGGATGGGCTAGTGTAATCTTGCATAAAAGAACCATAAAGCCTTAATGAACACTAGACGCTCGATAAAATGCTTAAGAGAGCTTAGATTATGATCTTTTCTTGATTATGAATTAAATCGTGCTACATTGTTAAATAGATTGAAGTGCGAACAATCCGGAACATTATAGGATTAAGGAAAGCTCGGTTGAGGTATGTATGGCTAAAACCCCGTCTTTTAGAAAATGAGCTTCGGTGTTTGTGTGAATATGGTAAGATTAAAGTTGAATTGTTACATTGATTGTTATTTTACATGGATTGGTGTTGTAACCTTATATGTGTGAAAAATGTGTCTCAACATGATCAACGTGCTATCTTGATAAGTTGAAAGGGGCAAAGATATGAATTATGCATTGAAATGCTTAGACCTTAAATCGAGACTGAAGTTGCATATATTGTGCCATCTATGTGACGTCTTATCCATGTTTACAATTTAAATTGCTCTTGTGAGCACCTACTGTCCTAAATGGCAAAGCTAATATTGAAATTGGGAATAATGTAAAGATGCGGCCTAGTGCCAAGAATGATGTGATAAGTTGTGGCCCCAAGTGCCTAAGAAATGATATGACAAATTGATTAATGAGAAGGGAACAATGCCTTGGTAAGGCGGCCTAGCCGATCGGGCCGAGATCGGACTCCGCTCTAGATAGCGGTGGTGTTGTGAATGAATTTCGGAAAAAGGGAAAATGAGATTGTGATTGAAATGTATGTCTCAAATGAGGCAACCTAGCCTATCGGGTCGAGATCGGACTCCGCTCAAAGTAGCGGTTGTATTGGAAACAATTGATGAGTAGTATGGAATACCCCAAACTAAAAGCTATGGAAATATGATGTAAAAATGGTATGATTCTTTATTATTAATAATGTTGTGATCGTTTAAAGCTTTTGTTATATATTGTGATTTCCTTATCTTTGTATGAAAGTTCTTTCTAACTAGATGGTGTGTAGTTATACATACTAGTGCTATTCGATGGCACTAACGTCCCTTTTGCCAGGGGCGCTACGTCTTTAAATGGATGTAGGTGTTTCTATAGCAAGCAGTGTTGGTCGCAGCTAGTGCCGCATCATCCTTTCAGCTGACTTGGTGAGCCCCACTTCATTTCGGGGTCCTATTTCATCTGTTAATCATGTACTTTGTATTTGAGGTATAGTCGGAGCCTTGTTGCCGGCATTTCCATATTATTCTTCAGTTGTATTTAGATGCTCCGTAGACAGGTTGTGGGTAGTGTCGGGTATTGGAATTAAAATAGAAATATTGATGTTTGGCAATGATGTATAAAACTTGTTATGTCTTCACAATTGTGAATGAAGTTGCTAATGAAAATAAAATGGAAATCGTTAATGTCATGTTTATAGAATTTGATTTATGGAGTCCATCTCCTATTTATTCATAAATTAGTTTGGGTAGAATGAAACCTAATAGGCTTGCTCAGTCGGGTTCGCTCGGTTGACCGCTGGTCTCGCTCCTCGAATTTTGGGGCATGACAAACTTGGTATCAGAGCCTAAGATTTTAAAGTGTCCTAGGATGTCTCGGAGTCGTGTCTAGTAGAGTCCTTCTTATCGGTGTGTAGTCGACCACATCTATAAGTTGGAGGCTATTCGGACATTTAGGAATTCCACCCTTCTTTGATACTCCAAGATCGTGCAGTAGAGCTCAAGATAGGGAGCTAATTTCCATTCTATGTCTTAATCTTAAGATGAGTAATTCATGATTTTGGAAGCAGTAAGGAGGGAATGCCCCCACCATTGAATATGAGGGAGATTGCCCAAGCGTTTGTTAGGAGAATGTATGGAGCCATAGAGGGATTGGTAGAACTTCTTGCTAAGGGGAGTACCCTTGTTCCTATTAATGTCTCTGCACCACCAGATCATGTAGTATATCAGTATGTTACCTACGTACGCTAGGGATGTTGAGTCGAGGAGTATTGATTAAGCTATTGCCCTACCAACCTAAAGTCATTAAGTGAGTCAACTCAAAATTTCTACTCATTGTATATGTACATCCATATTGAAGAATTCTCATAAACATGGTCTTAATAAGATGTAAGTCACAAAGACTTGTGTGTACCTACTTCTTGAAGGAGCCGTATTGTTCGTGAATCCACTCTATTACAAAATCTCTTATTTACATCCTCTTATGGAATTAAGTTCTATAAATATCCTTGAATGGAGTTATAACTCTAGGATTAATACTTCCCACTTTCTTTTCCTAAATTCTTAACGAGGGACTATACTTGATGAATTTCTTACAGAATATTTTATTGAAATGGACAACATCTGCCCACTTGTGCCTATGCATGCACCATCGTAAAGTTTACCTATGTGGTGTCGAGTTCCATGTAAAGCATCCCAGTGTTGCAATCCTTCTCGAGTCACTCTTTTACTCAATTGTGTATATGGCTTATATGGTTTGAACAGTCAATCTACTCTCTTGCGAATATCATCATGAAAGCTTCTCACTGCCTAGTAACATAAGAGCATACCTTAACACCTATCAATGAGTGCATGACAATCGAAATGGTCACCGTGTGCATAAAGTCTCTCGAAAAATTGGGATCCTCACATCCCTGTCATAGGAAGATATTGTGTCGCCATAACTTTCGTGTCCACTTGGGACATCCCGCAGTGGGAAGCTCACTTTGTCCTAGTATTATGGTTGCTCGTGGCATGGTCGTATATTGCAGTTGGGAGTTAATATAGCAGAAGCATGTCCAGCTCATAACAAATGTTTATTTTCTCTTTACACCTCCATAACATGTGTTAATTGTGTTCTCTAGTTAGTGAATTCATTGTGCTAGTTTCCCCACACTTGTTCGATAACCATGAGAGAACATATCCTTCTATGAGTCATTGTAACACTTTCTTTCTCGTAAGGACCCTTACTAGGCTCTCTATCAAGGCCAAGCACACCTTTGGGGGTTATTATAGCACAACGCCTGTTTCTCATATTTTTCTGTCTTTCATTAGCAACTAGTTATTTCTCAAGTCAAAATCCATGAAGAACTCATTATGAACATCTGCAAACCTTCTATAATTATTTTATACTATCTCATTGGGTTCCCACCTCACTTCAAGTTCATTAAGGGTTGATAGCATGCCGCAATTGCTGAGATTGAATGATCTCCTTTCGATAATAGATTATCTACACATGTGCTAGTCCAACGATCTGCTTATCAGTCTAACTCTCGCCTTTGATTTTGGGTTGACCAAGGAGAAATACACCTAGTAACACATTCATATGCCAAAACTTTTCTCTCAATCAAGTCTTATAGCGTCTCCCAATTTGGCTGGTAATAGTTGGTTGTGTAGAAGTGTGTTATAGTGCTTCATTGTGAAGTTGAGTTGCTAAACATAATTGGATTTTTTGGATTCTGGAGCTATACATCACGTGACTACATACAGAGATCTTCTTTAAAAAATGTAGCTTCTCGTAATCGCTTTATATTACCACCATTCCTAGTGGTTACAATGTAAAGGTTACTTCCATAAGGCTCTCTCACTTTCTTTTAATTTGTCTTGCATCATGTGTTGTTTACCCGTAATCTTCAATGCGATATTATCTCAAAGTCTCGACTAGTTATCCAACTATATGATCTGATTTAATTAACCTTACTTTTGTGTACTCTACAAGCGCCCTGAGAGTGGGCAAATTTCTCCTTTTCTACAGACTTCTAATGTCTTCAACTTGGTTTAAGCTTGTTGGTTCCAAATAGTGCTCATTAGTTTTGCTACCCTACTATCTATTTCATCTGATAACTCTCACTGTAAAATTTATTTATGTTTCATGGCATCAAAGAGGAAGTCTTATAGCATTAAGGATGGGGACATATTCCTTTTGTTAGAATAAATAAATATTGCTAGTATTCCTTGTAGATGCTCTTCTAACAATCATCTACATGCTCTACTTGTCCCTAAGACTAGATAACTTAGGTTACTCCTCTCCGATAAGTGTATCAAGACTTCTCACCCTTTCATAATTATTCATACGGTCGCTTCGAGGCCTTATTCTATACCAGCTCGTAATGATTTTAAGTAATTTCTTGCCAATGTTGACGATTCTCTAGGACTACGTGGGCTTGTCTCATGGCTTCCAAAAGTAATGATTTCCCCTAAGTTCAAGCTTATATTGCCATGATTTCAAACCAAAGTGCGTCCCCTTTTCAAAAGTCTTAAATGGGTAGGATTGGATGGGTTACGTGGCCTTCTGCTCACTCGGCTTCTAGGATTATTGACAACGTCATTGTCATGTGCGAGAAATTTTGCTACCCCTGGCATTTCACCTCCTTAAGAAGGATATGAGTTTTAATTGTCTTTCTTTCCGGAGCATTATGTCAACCATTGGAACTCCTCTAACCAATACATGATTCCACCTCTATGGTAGGATGTCCTAGCTATGTGGTTTCACTCGTGAAAGGTTCAGATTAGATGCCTTTAGATTTTTGCACATATCATGAGCATATTGATTTGAAAGACAAGTTGTCATATATTTAGTCTCTCATATAGGATCAACTATCATGAAGGGTTAAGCTGTTTGAGATATGATAATCTCATAAGTGTTCAACTTCTTTTCATCCTCATGGGCCTGTGGCATAGATTCCGTGCGTCAAATAATGTTAAGAGTGTAATTCAACTTCATGTATTTTGAAACCCATATCGCATTCAAGGTGCCAGAGTATTCTTATTCTTGATAAACGGATTTTCCCTACACTCTAGAAGACAAGTGGTTCACGTACTTGAGTATTCCTCCTTAATGGTTTCTATTGCCCATGTACGAGTTACCCCTATGCCTTATTTGTCTAATAATTGATGTCGTCACAATGATTAACCATGTCAATATTGTTAGTAGTAATCTTTGTGTCTCTTAGCATATAACCTCATGAAATGCTCTGCTCAGCACATTAATGGATTCCTGAATAACTCTATCCTGATCTTGAACTCTGTTGTTCCTCATTGTATTAGATCCATTGGGTATTGTAAGTTCAGACAAGTCAAAGAGGAAGCTTCGCAAGGTGATCACATACATACTTGATAGGTAATTTTATGGTCAGTTTATGATAGCACATCTTAGAGTAAGTGTTGAAGGTCATCAAGGGTTTAGTGTGAGTATTCGCCTAGAGATTTAGAGTTTTGGTGGGTGAACAGGTTATTCTCAAAGTTTTCCCCTGTAGATGTTATGAGAATTGATAATGAAGGGTACGTAAGTGCAATTCCCATTAGGTCGCACTAGGAGTAGGATGTTTCCCCATAGTTGTTCCTCAGGAATTTGTGTTTTCATATGCCTATGTCTAAGAAGGCGGGTGGAGATAAAATTGTGTATCATTCCGGTGGAAATTATTGAAGGTGAAGTTAATGGATAGTTAGCTTATGCGAGGTATCTAGTTGTCATCCTTGTTAGATAAGTTTGTAGGTTGGGGTTGTTTCCGTGAATGTGTTATGGAAATATCCTATAAGTATAAGAGGCCACATTGAAGGCCGAGAGTATTGTGGAAATAAGGTATTTTCTCTTGATTGTATAGAAGTTGGTCTTGATTTGAAAGGTACCTTATAGGTGTTATGATTTAAAATGTGCAGTCCATGTTCTTGTATCAATATGATA